>NW_028301608.1:96470378-96773409 GCF_987345545.1 Pholcus phalangioides | reverse complement strand
ATTATATTCAGGATTATGAATAAATAAATTCATTGTACCTGGAGAAACAAAATAGAATGGTTTTATTTTTGTCCATTCTGTTTACCCTTCAAATTTTCTGAGACAGTTTTATAATATTACATGAAATCAGACATTACTCTTGCGAAGAAAATAATTTTTTAAATGTATTAAAAGGAATTTTATTAAAAATATCGTCATTAAAGTGGGAAAGGTGGAATAAAAAGTTAATGATCAGACTGTGGCTTTGAATTAGTCACAAGAGCTAAAAATTAACCTTTTAAAGCGATATAAGGTATGGCTGTATTACGGGAAACGACGATAAATATAAATCACAGATCCTAAAATATTTCAGTGCAATTAAATATGAACTTTTAACTAATTCAAAATTAATTAATTGCGAAATTTCGTAATGGATTTTCGAAAGAAATTCGTGAATTCGTCAGAGCAAATTATCAAAAAATATGGAATTTATTCTGGTTGGGGTATTCCATAATTCCCTTCACCGCATTTTATCGGAGAACCGTTGATCTTAAAGGCGTCCTGTCAAATAGAAAAAGTACCTTAAAACCCAATTCGAATGTTGTTGCCCTGTATTCCGTGAGGCCAGCAGAAAACATTCTAAAGCTGCAAAATCCCAAGTTCAATATTCGCAGAAATATTAAAATTCCAAAATCGGAGAAAAGTACGAAAAGAACATAATTAACGGACAAAGCTTCTTTCCCTGCGTTTCATTAACTGTTGTTTACGTAAAGGTATGCTGTTTCCCCCCCCCCCCAACTTTTCTTCGATTTTGAATTTAAATATCTTAGCAAATATTGCTCTTGAAACACGTAGAATTTTTTTTTTGTAATTGGGGTTTTAAGGACAGGGTGTCCGTATGAAAAGTTGATTTTTATGTTTTAATAACTGTACAACCCCTTGCAATATAAATGACTCACCTGCGTTCTACATGTAATTTGGATACTTTTGCTAATTAACTTTTAGGATTAAACGTTAATCCTAGTAGTATACCTCTAGGATTAACTAGGGAATTATGGAATCAACCTGTATAAATTCATTATATTGAATAAATAAAATTATATTCTGTATATTCATTCTTCTTACCCTTCAAGTTTTCTTTGAGAACTTTCTACATTACATGCGATTGAATATTATTCTGGAGAGGAAATATAATTTTTTTGTCTTGAATAAATAAAAATTGATAAAAATAAATTCTCACGATAATTAATTAGTATCTCTGAAGAAAATTAGAAAGACAACAACAAAAAACAAAGAGTTATTGATCAATCCGTGGCTTCGAATCAGTCACAACAGCTGAAAATTGGCATCTAACGCTTTATAAAAAGTTGATTTATTACGAGAAATTACGATAATATGAATCAAAGTCCTGGAATTATTTGAGTACAATTAAATATGAATTTTTAATCGATTTTATTGTTCTAAAATGAATTATGTATGTGCAAAGAAAAATCGCGTATTGATTAAATTGGAACGAACGTATTTAAAAAAAAAATTCCAATTTCTCTCTTATATGAATTTTATTTTTAGAAACACGAATTAAATTCATTATATCTCGTGACGCAAAAGTTTACCCTGAAGGTAAATTTAAATCGATTCAAGCATGTCAGAAGTGACAAAATACGCATATGCTTACTAACGTGTGGAAATTTAATTTATTTAGTGTATGGTGGAAATTTTTTCCCACCGGCAAAGTAATAGAAATATTTCATAATTAAAAAAGTACCAAAAAATATATTTCATGAATTCATATATTGATTCTACACCGTCATAGCATGCAATGGTAAATGTAATATGTATGGAAATAAATGATAATTATACATAGAAAATAATTTTTCGCAATTAAAATGATTGCGATTGAATTGATTTAATCAATGTTTTCCGTTTTTATTGTTCCTTTAAAAATATTTCTACGAGGAATGAGGCCTACAAGAAAAATGTTTGCATATCCGTCTTCTAATTAAATCAGTGGTACTGTATAACGATGATGAATGCATGGAAAATTTTCTAAGTACTTTATACTTTCGAATTCGATGCATAATAGAAATTCCGTGGATATGAAGCGTAACTCATAAATTAATTTAAGTAATAAATTTAATAATAACAAAGGATTCCGGACAAAAAATAGAGGATTATGAGTTCAGTGTTATTTTTTTTTCGTAATCATATTAACGAAAACAAAAAGTCACATAACAATCAGAAAACAATGGTTTTCAGGAAAAAATGTTTTCTTAAAAGAAAATGAGTACAATATTTCATTAGGCATATATTTGGTTATTATTATAGAAAACGACTTATATGGGTTTTGTTTTGGCTAAGCATAAGAGCAAAAGGAAAAGACCAATTTAATCTCTACAATTATTTTAGTTCCCTATAGCAGCTTTCTTTAGAACTTTTTGGGAATCCTTATTTTACTGAAAGAAAAATGATGATTTTCTTCATCCTCGGGAAATTTCGCATAAAAACGCATAGGCTTAGCATATTTAATTAATCTGCTTTGTTTTCTACGGCATCTCATAAACATTTCGCGTTTTAGAAAGGTTTTAGATAACGACGCGCTTATCCTAATAGCATTCCCAGGTCAAATTTTCAGATTTAAATTACCCTGTGGCGAATATCTCGGGTTGAAACACAATCCCCAACATAGTAATGAATATTACGTGTTTTCGTAGCATAAATTCTTGATTTTTGTACTTTCCTGAAGCATTATACTGTATTACTTCGTGTAGTATAAGGATTTTCTGAGCAGCGTAAAAGATGATGATAATTTTGTTAAAATTTGTTTAATTATATAACTTGAAAATACTTTTTCCGAATATCCGAATAATTTCAAAAAGTGTTATTATTTATTACCTAATTTGAAAAACTGAAAAAAAAACCACTCAATACAGGTTTAAACAGGTTCAAAGATTTAACTAATTTTGCAAAAAAAAACCAATTTTTCGTTTCTACTTCTACTTTCCAATTAGTGCACATGTGCTTCATTAACATTCTTTAGCGGAGAATCTGACGAATCGGTGCATCAAAGAAGCAATGTAGGTGTCGCGTAATAGTAGTCCTCTCTACCAGTCCTGGTAGAGAGGACTACTATTACGCGACACTTAAAAAAACTTTATAAGTATGATAAATTTTTTAAGTATGATGCGAATATCACTTTGACTGTAATCAATGTAAATATGAATCTTATAATATTCCCAAAACTTATTTTTTTAAATGTTTCTTATAAAGCTTACTGCTTTTTCATAATTGCTTTGGAAGTCAACCCTTTTATCAATACCCTGTTGCATGGAAACATATTGATGCAAAATTTTTTTGCTGTTCCAGGAAATTACTTTTTATATTCATGCACTCGCTTCCGAGATCTGCGACTAATATTTCTTCTATTTATTTTCTATCTATTGTCCGTAGTATTTCCCCTCTTTATTTAATAGTTCACAAATTATTACACATGTTTATTTATTTATTGACAGTCCGCAAACTATTCCCCCCACCCCACTCATGTATTTTTTCTCTGGTCCCCAAATTATAAGTATTGTTATTTCTCTTTTGCAGTTCTTAAAATTATTTTTCCTATTTATGTATTTTTTCTGGTCCGCAAACTATTTTTCCCATTTTCACTGGTGCGTAGTTGTAAAAAAAGTAGGAGCACACTGTTCTAAATAACTCAGAGAGCAGGCAGATCCTCAACACGGTACTTCCATAACAGGAAAATTCTACCATTCACAATTTTCTCTGAAAAAAATATGGAAGACAGATGACAGAATAAATATTTCACGAAACAAGCGTAACTCTAACAACATAGATACGGTAGGACGCACACATTCACACACATAATTTTTGTTTCTTGTAAAGCAAAATTTTTACCAGAATGCCCGAATTCACTACGCATCTCAAAACTATTTCTCCACACCGAATTTTTTGACGCAACCTTAATTATATGAATACGCGATTGTGTACTTTAGTTGTTTTTTCAAATAACATGTCAGTTAAATTAATTGCATGGAATAAGAATAACAGGTGTGACGAGTAAACATTTCACAAAACTTTGAAGTTTGAAGCAACTGCTCTGAACATTCTTAGATGTTCCTTAATGATCAAAAGTTTAATTGCTTCTCATTAAAATCTTCCGCCGATCTTTTAATAATGATAATTAGTCGACACGATTATTCATGAGTTCAAACACAGAGAGGCGCGAGGAATTCTAAATGGGCGAAATCCTCCAGTAAATATGAGGGTAATTATTTTCAGACACATTCCAACTGTTATGTAATTGAATGAAAAAACCCATTAAATATTCAATGAATATATTATATTAATCACATAAATCTTCTTTTCTCTTTCCATAGAAAGTTTTTGATGGTGGGATAATGAAATATCAAGTAATAAAATAGTAATTTATGTGTTCTGAGAGATTGAAAATGCGAATTAGGGAATTAGTTTTGATTTCACCAGGGCCAGTGACCCCAAGAAGGCACACTAAGTGCCTTCTTGGGTTCACTCTTGAAAGTCTTATTATTAGGCAAAACAAATGTAAACTTTTGTGCACCCCCCAATACCACTCGGGGCCCAGGGGCAGCGCCCCAATTGCCCCCAGCCTAGTTACGCCCATGGATTTCACGTATTTTAGGAAAATATTGGATACGTTAATTTATTGATACCTATTAGTTGAACAGAAGTTATCAAATGAGATATTTTCATTTCATCATGAATGAATTCATTTTCATTGGATAAAAATTGTAGAAAGTGTTAATAAAAGTTTTCAATTTCCCCTCTGGTGGCGTGGAATCCAACAAAAATTACCATTATAAGCATACAATAATTTCTATTACTGTAGTTTATAATTAGGCTAAAACAATTACTAATGAATTCTCTCATGACTTATCTCGTGTGTGTTCATGTGTACTATTTATTACTATTATCTATTGAATTAATAAATAATTAATTATTACCTATTGAATAAACTAGAAAAAAAGAGTTCAACGTGAAAGTTGTGACATTTAAACACGTTGCTCGAACAAAAGCTGAAATCATCTAGGAATAGTTATAATTAACTTCCCTTAACAATTAAATATGCATTAACTACGCGCATAGGATTATTCGAGTCGAGCTTACGACACTAGGATATTCATTAGTGCTTCCCTAGGAGATGCAAGTGTAATTAATCGGTATTAATTATACGATATTTCAGCTCCAAGTGTTCCGCTTAAATTCAGTTATTCATTTTAGTTAACTTACTTCAACACACGCTTGTTTAAATACGGGGCAGTTCGTTGTTTCCGCTGATAACATGTTGAGAGGATTTCGCACTAAATACTTTACTGACGATGAAAATGGGTAATAAATATTCGTTACACCATTAAAAGTACCGGGTGTGTCCCATGAATTCTTAAACAGTTAAAAATAAAATTAAAGAAAGTGAGATATGTATTTGGATACTGTTTGCGGGGCAAGTTATTTTCACGGAGAAAGATTTCTTTCGGTGGAGTCGATAGAGAACGCTGAACGAAAGCAACTCGCTGGAAATATGCGAATCAGAGTCCTATGAAATGCAGGATGTACGATTTATATAGACCTCATTTCTGAATTTTCCCGTTACTGGCACTTTTTCAAGTTCGTGATATTGGTGGTTAAAGGACTGTTGGTGAAGTTGTTTCACCTCTGTCACGAATCACCGGCTGAAGCTTTACGAACTTTTTTGGACACAGAAGAGATTGAAGAAAGTTTCAGGTCCAATCACAGCTGTGTGTCTTTTATGCAGTGCCCTCTATCGACAAAAATTGAAACTGAAAATTTTTTCTGTCCAAAAAAAAAAAAAAAATCCCGGAGAATGCAGTAGAGCATCGACTATCCCCGAAACAATTAGAGACTGTGGATGTTCGGATAACTGATTTTTTGGATAACTAATAATTCATGGAAAAATATAGTATCAGTGGCATAGGAGCAACATGAAACAAAGAGACAGTGATAATAAACACAAATCTGTATCAGACGTCTTACAAATAACACAGAGATCTGACTAGCCTAGTTTGACAACTAGGCTAACATTTGGATTAGAGCTGAGACTCGATTTTTCGCCGCGAAATCTCGCATACGTTTTTTTAAAGGGATTGGTGCACGCAAAATGTCCAAAAAAAACCCACATTTTTCAATTTTTAAATATTATGAAATTTTCTGCGTCTGTATTGAAGATTTTGTTTTACCTGTATTATAAAATATTTTCAAAATATTTTAATATAAACTGCTGGTAGGCATTACATACATATATATACAGATGCTAATGTTTTCCCCTGAAATGCTTTTTCTCAAAACTAAGTTTTTTGTTAGATAAGGAACATTTTTTCCGAGCACCACTCATTCAAATGTCTTTAAACTTTAAAAAATGTGTCTCTCAATACACACTTTAACACGAGGATTTTTTATTAAAATTATTCAAAAAATTTTATGGCACAAAATATGGATAAGTTTTGGTGATTTTTGAAAAAGTTGCATGTTGTTGAAGTTAAGAGAAAAATAACCAACAATTAAAATCTTAAAAGCTCGTGTTAAAGTATGTAATACCATAGTGATAGTGTTGAGACACACACAAAGTTTCAAGACATTTGAATGCGTGCTGTTCGAAAAAATGTTCCTTATCTAACAAAAAACTTAGCACTGAGAAAAACGCATTTCAGTGAAAAATATTAGCATGTGTATATATGTAATGCCTACCAGCAGTTTGTAGTAAAATATCTTGAAAATATATTTTTAGTACAGGTAGAACAAAATCTTTAACACAGTCAGACACGGAAAATTCCATAGTATTTAAAAATTGAAAAATGGGTTTTTTGGAAAATTTCCGTGCACCAAACCCCCTTAAAGATAGCAAGTAGATAGCATCACATTCTTCTTGTTTTTCTAACCACTTCCCAGCCGTTTCAAAGCAGCGAATTTACCGACTGGAACGCTTTCGGTTAACCGATGTCTCGGTTTATCGGTATTCGTATAATCGATGCTATACCGCAACTTCTTCCGCAAACTGCATTCAAATATACATATTCTTATTCCCCCCCCCCCCTCCAAATTTGCATGAATTTTTGAACTCTTTACAAATTTATGAAACACCCTGTATAAGTAGTCGAGGTGACATAAATATGAAAAACTTTTGAAACGAATATAAATAAAAATAATTTATTTTAATTCATTTGCATTTGATCATTTTGCTTTTTGATCATTAGATGATACTTTAAAATATACTATTAAAAATTATTTTATTACTTTTTTTCCACGTGTATTGATTGGATAGGTTTATGCGTCGTAACAAAAAAACGAGACTCGAATTCCAGTTAATTATCATCCTGCTGAGAATTTCCAAGTTGTTTATAGTTTTCGGTAAGAGAAATATAGGATTGGAATTCTCAGAACAATTAGAGGCTACGGTGAACAATTTCTAAGATTGTCTCACTGAAAGTTGTTGACGGAACCAATTAGGCTAAAAGCTTTCACCTCACGTCTCTAACATAACTATCGTCATCATTCGAAGAACTCGAAGCTATTCCAGGAAACTTACTTCCCAACAACGAAAATAGTAGTAAAGTCTCGTTAAAAAAAATCCCCCCCCCCCAAAGAGAAATTGTTACTTTAACATTCAGGTGATGCACAGATTTTTCTTCAGTTGAAAGGGTAAAACTGTATATGATATTTTTTTTTTCAGTACAAGTAGGCTGACCATATTTCGTCGAGGGAAATTGGGATTCCAAATACGGGACATCGCCAATTATTGCAAAAAATGACGCCAAAACCGAACAGCCACACCGAAGTTGCCAAATATTGTTGAAATTACGTAGAAATCACAATTGCGGGAAATGAACCATTACTGCAAATTGCAGTGGATGAAAATGAATTCCACGAAAAAAACGTTCACCAAGACAAATGTGGGAGATTAATATTCTCATTTATAGATGTAATTATCATAAAATAATTTATGATCTGAAAAATAATGTCAATCTTTGACAGGATTGTCAAAGATTGATCCTCCGTCAATCTTTGACATTATGACACGAAGTAGGCTTCGCGTAAAATACGGGAAAAACCGGGACACTTTTGCCAAAAAGTCGGGACGACCATAAAAACAGAAAATACCGGGACTGTCCCGGGAAATACGGGACGTATGGTCACCCTAAGTACAAGTGGCCAAAAAAAAAAATACTGTATCATATGCGTTTTTAATGATGATTTTATTTTCTAGAATGCCACATTGATAGCACTAAATAAAACTGAAATTTAAACATTTTAGTGAATGTATTGAGAACTAACTATATCACTCGTCGCTGCCCGGGTTCTCTTCAATTACTGGGAGGATTGAAAAAGTGGCATGTGTGATTATAAAGGCCCATAAACTATTATGCATAATACTGGCAGCATTAAAAAAGTGACAAACCATTGTAAAGGCATATGCGGTTTGTCACTTCTTCATGCGTTTCAGACATGCATATTATGCATGTGAAATATTCACTGAGATACCTGAATTGAAAAATCGAACAAGAGTTGGGAAAGAAAAGCATAAACAAAAGGACGAAGCTTATTTACCCCTCCTTTATGCTGGTCTTTTCGCACTTTTCTCCGATATTTCAATTCAAATATCTCAGTGATTATTGCATTTTAAAACATTAATTTTTTTTTGTTGGCCTCAAGAGAGACAGGGCAACAACTTTTTTTTTGATTTGCGAAAACAGACACAAAAAGACAGAACAAAAACTACATAGAAATAACAACACATGAACACTATAGTCACACATATTGGGCCTCAAAGGACATAACGTCCTTCCAGGCAGCCCTACTTTCTTACTGGAAGTCTGAAGACAGGGGAACCGTATAGAAATTTGGATTTTTTTATTTTGTGAAAAACTATTTTCACTCTCAAAACTGGCACAGGGTGATTTTTGAACATATTTTGGGCATTTTTCAAACTGGAACCATATCTCTACTACGAACAGTTGACGAGATAAAGACCAAATTAGGACTTACAGGATACTCTGTATACACGTATCATTGATCGATACATTGATATCACTTTATCGATTTCGGTGTAAAAAAAGATTATGCATTGAACTTTAGACTTTCGAAGGACACGGTAATCAATATGTGTAAGTATATTTATACATAATAGTCGATTAGCAGACACATTATTTGCCTCTTATAACTGCCCCGCATAATGCGCATGAAAATTGTATTTACCGCTGTAGAGTTTGGCTTTTCATTTGCCTTGCATTTAACAAGATAACAAGTTATCAACAATCTCTCTTCCCGACAACAACGAAAAATTCTGCTTTGTTTCTTTGAGAAATAATACAGATGTCAGACTTTCTTTGGAAATTCTGAATCAGAATAAACCCGAAAATAAATTGAAAAAAACTGGAAATATATGTATTTCTGCTGACAAAAGACAACACTACAATGTTCTTGTATTCATTTTTCGTATTGACAATATCAATCCATTATTTTGTGACGCGTTGGCATTTCTTTTCCTACGTGTCTACATTCAATGACGTTTGCCAACGGCTGGATACTTTTGAAAAGCTTCTGCGTTATCCCTTTCGTATGCGAGACAGTAAAACGTGATCTCTGAGACAGTATTCGAACAGAAAAAACGCTTGTTATTGATGGAACATGAGACTGGTACATTCGGAAACATTAAAACGAATAAATGTTACATTAATTATATTAATGTGACATTATTATTAAACATCAACATTAATTATAATTATGAAGCATGTTGTGTGCGTGTAGAGTTCATGTTACATTTTTGTAGTAATAGTCAAATAACATATAGATATACAGTTGTTACAATGTAGAATACAAGCAAATGAAACAGGGGTGCCGTCTTTTGTATTTTCCGGGTCACGTCGGAAGAAATACAAACTTTTCAGGAGAATTCATTCTTGACTTTCTTTTGCCCATGGGCCCTTATTAGTTTCTTGTGGCTCCTTTTGGCTTACCCAGGGCACTAGCGCGATCCTCACCAGACACGGAACCTGTTGCGAAAATAACAGTGGGGCCAGGTGCGAATCCACAATTTCGGGGCACCAAAATGTTTAGGTACAAAATTTTATCGGGGGTAGGGAATCCAGCATCTAATGTTTCAGAATATACAGGAGCCAATATGGTGGTCGAAAGGCCATATTGACTCGAAATACCAGAGAGATACCCGCGTTGATATTTCTTACGGAACCTGTAACGTAAAGGGTATCTGTTGGAAAAGTAGTAACACTCTCCTATAGCCCAACCAACGGACTCGCATTGACGGACGAGGTCCCAGGTACGAACCCCACCACCGTCACAGGGGGGGGGGGGGTCAGCTGGGACAGTGGGGGTTCTGTAGTTCCCAACTTCGAGGCGCGAATGCGGCGACCCGATCTACCCGTTAGGAAGTCTCGCTACAGAGAGCAACAGGCCTACAAAGCTACAATCATTCAATCATTACACTTCAATTAAGAAATATACAGACCGCAGCACTGAAAATAAGACATAACACTATGCAGTATACGCACTCAGACTGTTAGGTATACACACTCATAATTCAGGCACAACTTTTTTGGTAGTTGATGGTGATAGACTGGGGTAGCGCTCTGTTTGAAAGAAAGAATATAAAGGAGTGTTATAAAAGAAAAAATTCCATACAAAAAAAGTTTTAAACATATAATTAGGCCTAAATGTAAATTAGCACAAAATTCGATGAAAACTCAGCAGTGAAGGTAATTTTAAACTAATGGGAGAGGCAATTCCCGAAACTAACGAAAATTTTAGAATTGATGAACTTAAAATAATTGAAAGAAATACTTTTAGCACACACCAATGAAAATTCAGAATTAATGCAAGAAATAATTTAAGTATTGGTTTCAGTATTGTGCAAAAACCAAGTGCAATTTACCAGAGAGAGTATCTCGGAATATTTACGGTTATTCGTATACGTTAGTTTGATACTGATTTTAGCGCCATACACTCTTGGCTGTCTTGGGTCACAATTTATCTTCGATTGTAAATGTCCTGAGTATGCAGGTTTACCAATCTTTATCGATGAAGTGATTTATGAATTTTTTCTACGCTATCTGTAACACCATTTGAATTAACATTTCTGGTCTGAAAGGAGTATGAAATGACCAATGATCAAATTTTATACATGATTAATAAGGGATAACAACAATTATGATTGTATCAAGTAAGCAGACAGTTGTTAATTGAGAAATATCTTGAAAGAATGGAAAATTCTACGAATAAATTATGTTCAGTATCAGAGAATCCAAGGGAATATTGATTTCTTATGTGAATGGAAAGGTGTCACTTGGTACTTCCCATTAAAAATCAATATTTTCAATCATAAAGTCACTGTCACGACACGTGTTTATACAGTATTGTCTAGACGACACACTTACGGTTGTTTTTACAGCGTAATAGAATTGATTCGTATGCGCAGTGTTATTGGTGGGTCATGTATATCATTAAACCCTCAGAAGCTTTCTTCTTGTTGCGTTAATAATTTTCAAAGAGCAGTAAAAATGTCATAAATGTAAGTATTGAAATTAATATCATACTAACTGTGAGGTTAATATACAAATAATTTTAATTAATTCATTGATTAATAATCTCATATGAAATAATTTATCCAATCTGATTTCTGTACACGATGGAACGTACTGTGAGTTGAAAACATAAAGCAAAAAAAAAATTAAGAGTTTAAGATCAATAGAAATTTTTTATTGTAATAATCAATCATATTATAGTAAAAAATATAATTGAAAATTTTCTGATTCTGATAAAATAATAATAAGCTCATTGAATAGATTCAATTCTATCATAGTAAAATTATTCATACCTTTCTATTCATTAGAATAATTTGTATTTCATATTAAAGTGGGTATTAGCCAACATTTTTCTGAAATTATTCAGATTACATCTCTAAATATCAGACGTCATCTTTTCTTGAAATTCAGTTCAAAAAAGAATAGAAAATTTATTCATAATATATATTACAGTTTCTGTTAAGTTTCAATAAAAAATTATTTCTAGTTCTAGATTTAGTAGAAATATTCAAATGTAGCACGATTTCATGCAAAAATAATCCCTGCGAAAAATTTATATATGCATTTTTTTTTAAATATTTTATTTGTCCTTCTTACATCAACGGATACAAATCTACAGAATTCAAACGTGAAATGCAGGAATTCTATATTAATCCTTTCTTCGTGCAAAAAGATCAAACTTTTCAAGCATTTGTATCCTTTTAAAACATGCAACTGTATACCTTTTTTTTTATCTTAAAACATTTGGATATTTTTGGATCCTCGTAAACTGAACAGAAAATTCAAAAGAAACATCTTTCCGAGAGAATAGAAGCGGAACTCAAGAATCGAAATAGAAAAAGGTAAATAAATAATGCTCGAAAGAGATAAAAATAAAATACGTTCACAAACTGACATGATCGCTTGTATCGTTCAAGTTTGCAAAAACAAATTGAAGTACATTAGAAGGCACATCTTTTTTTTTTTTTTTAAAGTATGTGTGTGTGCGCGCGCTTACGTATTTATTACATTCGATCTATTTTCAGAATGTTTTGAATGAATTTCCAGTTGAAATGTCAGATCCTATGAGCGTTTACGATGGAGAGAAAAAACAAACAAATGAGCAATATATAATGAAAGCTTTCGTTACAAATTCTCGATGGGTTCTGATTTTTTTTTTTTATAAATTTAATCTGAATACTTTCTCTGAAACAGTTTTACGGCGATAAGCCTTTCCTATTTTAGATAAAAAGTTGGATAATACCCGTTACCATGAAATATGAATTACTCTAATGAATAGGAAGTTGTTCACAATTTAAATCCGATAACTTCGAATAATATATATATCAGTGGATTGCAATTAAAGTCGACATTCTTATAGCGAACCTCTTGGCACCATAGAAAAAGGACGTTGTATTTGGAGGTCGTTATATATGGTACGTCTGTAAAAAATGAGATTGATGAGATTTGCTAGCAAAAATCATATTTTGAGATAATAAAAAATTCGTTTGTTTTGTTATAATGTAAGTGGTTGCAGTGGAAATGCAGTTAGAAAATAATAATAGAATTGTAATTATTAATTACCCCTTGCACGCGCGCGCACGCACACCCATGTAGCGAATTCTTCTACATCATGTGTCGGGGTAAACCGCAATTTGGACAGATGAAAAACATTGTTTTTGTACATTTTTTAGTAAAAAAATAAAATAAAATGAGAAGTAAAAGAGGGGAACAAAACTAAAAGGCATTTTTATAGGTCGTATGTAGCAAAAACATATTACACTGCTCAGCAGTGTAGGAGTGTTGATTCCTAATCTGTCATTGGTTTTGCCAGAATGGCTCTAGTACTTGAGATAAAGTGAAAACTGAATTTCAATAATATTATATAAACATCTACAATTCACATTGAAACTGTACTGGAATGTAAATCAATTATAAACTCAAGATCAATACATATAGACCACGGATGTCTGATGATAATATAAATGTAATAATGATACAGTGAATACAATAAGAAAATGAATAAAAAATTGAAAGTGAAAAGTTGACGCAAAAATTAACGGCTGCAGACTACATTGAAATTTTGAAAGTAAGCAGCGTTATCTCAATAATTACAAGAATGAATGAACCACAGAGCTTTGTCATTGGACTTATCCCGCTGCCGAGATCTCTTCTAGTCCAGCTTTGCGTCAGAGTCCGGGAACAAAGTGTGTGTATGTAACAGTCTGAGTGCGTATCCAGTGCTGCGTCTGATTTTTCAGTGCTACCATCTATATTTCAAATTGTCAGCGAAGTTTAGATATTTGTAGCGTTGAAGGTCTCTGTGGCAAGACTTTTCAATCGATTGGGAGATCAGCTCGCATTCGCACCACGAAGTTTGGAACCATTGTAAATAGTTGCAGCCAACTTGACAAAACCCGCACCAGTTTCGAAATCAGCAGTTCCACGCAGTGTTATCCGAAAGAAAATTTTTGAAAGGTAATTTCATTCCTCTCCAAAATTTTAGGGAATGATTTTGTTAAAATGAGGGGTATTTGTTTTTGAACAACTGAATTATATAGTAATAACTGAACTATTATAGTAAAGAAATACACATGCTTGAAATTTGAAGGAGTGTTTTCACTCCATGAAATTTGGAGGGTTAAAATTGAATTTTGATGCTTGAATCACGCGTTCAGATGCGTATTGTCGAACACTGAGCCCCCGTATACACTGAAACCATTGAAATTGTCAACATGAAAATGTTTTTTGAACAGTGTTATATATTAATAAGAAAAAAAACGGAGACATCATACCGTTCATTCAAATGGGGCGCTGTAATAACGCATGGTCGTTATAACGACGTCAACTGTATTATTATTTTTTCAGAATTAAAATTTCAATTATATTTTTTTACTATGATCTGAAATGATAATTCATGTATAATTAATTTTTTTTAAATTAAAAACACGTTTCGTATTAATAATAGCATTGAAAACAGAATAAACCATTTGTAACAAAAATCTGTAACAAAAAAAAGCAACTCAAATGGAAAAACATTAAAAGAGCTATTTCGAATTTTAAAGATTTCTTTCATTCATCAAGAATTCATGACATTTTAATGTACCATTTAATGTATATTCATGTTCATTTATTGGAAAGAACAACCTCTTTATTTGAATTCTAAGTTCCAAGGAGTTAATGAGAATTCATCTTTTTTGTTAGGTCTAAAGAATATTCAAAAAATCCACGGAAATCGTAGAAACATCCTTTTTTCCTGAAGATAAATGACATACCTATCCATTTTCATTACGTTGAGGAGTCTCACAGTCAATATATACATATATATATATTCATCTTGCAATACTTTTATTGAATCCCAAGAGTTTTGGTTTTGTGTTTCTAAGAAAATATTGAAAATATGAAGAAGCTTTTTTTTCAACTTCACGACAAGCATACGAATATATGGTTGGTGACTTTTTAATACGAATAGCTACATGTAAAAATAATACATATACAGTCGGCGTTCGATATCACGACCCCTTCGTCCCGCCTAAAACGGACATTATATTGGGAGGGTCGTTATATCCTAAGTAAAACATATATGATAGTCGTTGTGTAAAAGCATTTGGGACTTATCCTGTCGGCCGTTGTAATGGAATGGTCGCTATACCATGGAGTCGTTATAACGACATCGGCTGTAGCTTGTTTTTTCTGTAAGTATAGAGATTTGATTTCGGGTTTGTGAGATTCAAAACATTGTTTAGAAATTTAGTTTGTGCCGAATAATTGATGTTCATTTAATATTGATGTTGCATCCATTATGATCAATGAAAATATAGGCACTAAGATTCCCGTAATGTTATGTGACCGTACGAAGTCTGTTTTTCACAATACGCAACGGTATAAAGAGTTTTTTTTTGCAGGCTATATACTACATATAAGACTGTTGTATGTAGATTCTTGTTCACGACATGTGATTGTGTAAGGATTTTTCTTGCCAAAATAAAGACTATGTGAAGGTTCTTTTTGTAAACTCTTTACGTACAAGTTTTTTGGCAACAAATTTGGATGATCTCTATTTGATGATTCCACGATAAATCTGGTTACCTTGTAACCGCACGTTAGGAAAAGAAAGAAGAAAGGGAAGGAAAAGATAGAAGAAAAGGAGGAAAAGTACACACACACACACACACATATATATATATATATATATATATATATATATAAAGAGTAGAATAGATAAGTAGATAAGAGAATATACAGTGTATTTCCCTTTTCACACTCATCCTACGTGTTATTTTTCGCTCTTATTTATCATATAGTAGAAAGATTTTATCGAGGAAAAAATCACTAGCAGGAGTACATAAAGAAAACGGGGGAAAATTGCTTCGGTTTATAGGGTTAAGTAAAGTTTGCGATCGTGAGGAGAGGAAAGAAAACACAGAGAACTGGATTGAATTTATTACATTGACGTTTGGACGAAATATTTCGTCGTGATCGTGAAAGGGTGAATGTGAGACTGTGAAGGTTCTTCTTGTTAATATGAAACTATGTGAAGGTTCTTTTTGCCAATTTTCAACTGTGTGAAAGGTCTCCTTGCCGATTTTAAACTATGTGAGGATTCCTCTAACCACTTCAGATTATGTGAAGGTTCTTCTTGCCACCACGAGATTATGTGGTTATTTTCCTCAATTTGCGACTATGTGAAGAATCTTCTTGCTAGTATGTGTTATGTAAAGATTCTTCTTGCTAGTATGTGTTATGTAAAGATTCTTCTTGCCACCTTTCGACTATGTGAAGATTTTCCTTGCCACTTTTCGACTATGTGAAGATTCTCCTTGCCACTTTTCGACTATGTGAAGATTCTCCTTGCCATTTTTCGACTATGTGAAAATTCTCCTTGCCAATTTTCCATTGTGTAAAGATTTTTCCAGTCAATTTTTGGTTGTGTGAAAGTTCTTCTGGATACTCGAGATTATGTGATGAATCTCCCTGTCAATATGCGACTATGTGAAGATTATTTTTGTTAATATGAGACTACATGAAGGTTTTTCTAGCCATTGCGAGATAATATGACCACTAAGAGATAACGTGAAGTTCCTCCTACCACAACGAGGTAAGATGAAGATTCTTTTTTTCTCAAAATGTGACTGTATGAAGAGTTTTCCTTGTCATTCCAACATGCGACTGTAGGAAGATTCTTCCCGTAGATAGTGGAGATATTTTTTGGTAACTGTGTGTGTTTGAAGATTCTTCTTGAAAATATAACACTATGAAGATTAGCATCGAAAACATGTGAGTGAATGAAGATTTTCCTTGGCTGCTCATTGAGCGTCTAAGATTTTCCAATCAGAGGAGGAAATAATCATATCAATTGATATTTGATTTATGTAGATAGTGTCATTATACGGACAATCATTTTGGCATCTTAGAATATAGTTGAAAATCATTACAGCTGCAATTAAGAAATATTTTTTGAAGAAGTTATTGCCGTTTGTTTTTATTTTTCTCCATACAGCTCATTTATCTATACAAGTAAACGCAAGATATGAATAAAATCTCGGGAACCGTCAAGCATTCACTTCAATCTGCTATATCAGTAATACATCGCTAATTGGGCTATTGCTGCATATGTATATGGACAAATCTTTGGTATACGTAACATATAATAGGGGGAAAAAGAAAAGTGGCCTGCCATATGGAATGTTTTGAAGCGAAGGTTCATGTCGAAAAGAGTTTCCGATGAATGAATTCGTTATCTTTCTCTGGAGAGAGCACTCTTTCATATTTTCTTATTCTTATTTGCTTGTTTTTTTCTTTTAGCCGAATGAGCCGGTGACATAGTGTTGGATAGAGAGAGATAGTGTCACTGAACCAAGTAATGACTTCCTTTCGACTGCTGCGTACTTATTTATTGATCAAGGAAGAACATATATGAGAAGAAGTAGAGAAGAAAACATGTTGATCATATAAAACACACATACATGTATATAAAAGATTGCGATTTTTCTTATGTTAACACTATAAAAAGAAGGGATTATCAAGCTGATGATCTCGATTCATTGTGATCATCATCAATCTTTATATTTATCATGTGGGAAAAACAATTTCTAAACTGCAATTTATCGGTCTTTTACGTAACATGAAGCATGAAAGCGACTTGAAAAGAAAAATTCTTGAATGGTAGATAAATACCTAAAGTTATATATATTTTTTGTTCTTATACCGAAAAATTATGTTTTCTTCCTGAACTGTTTTTCAGTCCAAGAATATTATTTTGTGTGAATTTGTATTATTTATACAATGCGTGGCTACTTTATTATGACCACCTGACAGTTTTAAGCAAATAAGCTATGGTGTGACACTATAACGGTAATTTCGTTTAGTTATTTTGGGCATGTAAACATGATGCGTACTTGAACTTACACTTTCCCAGTGCAGATTCGGTTACGAATGTTTCTAAGGAACCGGTAAAAAATTGGAAAAGAAAAGAAAATGTTTTTGATTAACAATGGTGTCATAAAAAGCTGTAAATGATTCGTAACGTTCACGGAAAATTTTACTTTCTTTGTGCAATACATGTATAAATAACATATGTATTTTTGTGAAAATAGCACGTATATTCACTAAAATAACAATGTTTCTAACAAGATTTCAATTTTCATCGCTTGATTCTTGCTTATAATATGCGGAGTTTTCACCCAATTTTAACGAAACTTTGATTTGCCTTACCTTACTGCTCCCTGTATCACTGATATCTTTCTGAATTGGAATTTTTATATTTATTTGGCAACCAAATTATGAAAAAAATATAATCGATATTTCCTGCACATGCGTAATTGAGAATCCTTTGTATAAAATGCTCATATCTCATTGAATACCAAATTGTTACATTTTAAATTTCTTTTCAGTCTATCTCATGTAGTGTGTAAAATTTTGTGTAAGTTTCGTAGAGACCAGTTAAAGCGATGCAAATTGAAATCGCTATAAGACATATTTATATCTTCGTAGATATACGTGGTATTTTTTCACTGAAATGCATACAAGTATCTCACGAAGCAAGATAAAATATATTCTCCGAAAGTTACAAACCATTTCCAGGTTTTTATATATGATAAAAAAAAACAAATTGATCACTTTTGTAACTTTTGTGGTCTCATAAAAACATTCGTGACAGAATTTGCACTGAAAACTGTGAGTTCAAATGTTATGTTCACATGGCCGAAATTACAGAACAGTGTGACGCCATAGCTCATTTGCTTGAAACTGTCACTAATAACAAATCGCCACTAATAAAGTGGCCGCTCAGTGTATTTGATAACAATTTTTCAGATGTCCTGTTTTAAAATTGTAAGCAACAATAATTGTGAAACAAGCTTTCGTGAATAAATATCAGCACATAAAAGCACCTGCATAAAAAAAAATGTATGAAATTCCTTGCTCTTATGCTTATTCGTGCGAATTTAAAACATTAAGTTCATGGAAAAAGCTTTAAATCGACGGAAGATTGCTTCTTTTCTGGTTGAATTAGTATTTAAATTTTAGTATTTGAAAATTTGCTTTTTACTTTGGAACGTCGTCATCAGAAAAGGTTCATGAGTATGAAGTAAAAATAGTTCAACAGCATTTACATGTTAAGAAGGTTTAATAACAGGAAATGTGTGTAAAAATAAAAGAATAAGACACTTCTCGTGCCATGTCATGACAACAGCTAATTTGTTTTTCTCGAATTATCGATCGCAGATTCTTTTAAAGCATGCAATGTTGAAAAAAGTATAAATTTGACACGACATACAAAAAATAAAGCACGAAAACGTTATCTTTTAAAGTATATTGTGTGAAAAATTTCCTGAAAATTAGCATTATGTAAAAATGTGTGCAAAGAATTCTCTATGGTAATTACTATTGAAAAGTTCTTGACTATGCGGGAAGAACCAAAAGACAGAGATACTGTCATTATTCAGTATTTATGTCTCTTTGTCGAAAGAATGTTTTATTAAACATTAAAAAATACGTGCGTTTTATGGGAGAGCTCTATTTTCTTTAGATAAGTTGGTCTTTTTGTCGCTAGAGACTATTACAGGAAATTTATGCCCCCATGAAAACTTTTTAACAAAAAAATGTGAAAGTTATTAGTATTTATGGCTTCTTCAGAGTTTTAGTGTGAACTCAAGAAATAATGTTTTATGTATGTTGATATTTTCAAGAGAAAATAGTATGCAAAATGTAAAGCGAGAAGAGAGATGAATCAATTTTTTTCTAATCAATTATGTGAATCACTCTTCTATTATGCATATGAAATGACATACAGTTGAAAAATAATCGCTATTGTGATTTTAAGAAATTATCCGTCTTGTGATTATTTTTTGAGAGTATTTAGCAATCAATTTTTTTTTAAATTACCGTAATTTTTGCACTAAAATTTCCTCTTATGCAGTTTCAAAAGTTACTTTTGGATTTGGCGCTTATTCAAAGTTGCGGTCTATTGAAAGTTTTTTTTTGGACTTTCATCAAAATTTTTTTAAAATAGTCATAAATACGAACGACGCTCGTTATGATGAGCTTGTGTGATTGCGAACGTTAAGTTATAACGACCGGAATGATAAGTCCCGAATTTTTTTCCTATAATTTATATAATTTATTTCTTCTCCATGTTATTTTTCATCCGATATGACGATTCACGAAGATAATTTAATCCAGTAAAACGTCTGAAATCAGTTCTGTTCCGTAATTTTTGTGCAAAGAAATGTAAAAAATCCGTGTTTTCCGTTTGCTAAAAATATGTGTGACTTTGACCCTTGATATTTAAGAATTCGGTTCATAAATGCGTGCACGTACTTACAGAGTTTTACAATTTCATTATTATTTTCTCACCATATGCATTTTTCACTGCAACTGCTTACACTATAACAAAATGAGCAATATATTTTTTTTTATTCCGTCTAAGTATGAATTCTTAGAAGAAGCTATTCTTTCCAAATGTCACAGTATAACGACTTTCCTAATATACCGTCCTTTTCAAAGGAACGACGGAGGTCGTTATAAGGAACGTCACTTGTAAAAGTATTGAAGAGCAAGAAATTTAATGAACAAAATCATTAAAAAAAAATGGCAGCTTTTCGAAAACATTTTTTCTCCGGTCACTTTTCTGCCTTTAGGTTATTTGCCGGAAACTAATAATTTGCGGTGGAAACAATCAAGATTGTTATCATTACAAAGTTTCCGCTTTCCGTGAATGCAAATGTTACACTCTTTCATCTTTAGATTTTAATGAAGTTCTTATTATATGTTGTGGTTTTGAGAAATTCATTATTTTTCTTTGTAGGAATAACAAGACAGTGCGCGAGATCTTGCTTCAGGAAAATAGGTTAGAACTCAAAAAGCCTTGAGAAAGAATTGAGAGCACTTTTTTTCCATCTAAAGGATTTTTAGAAAAACTATATATAACGGTAATATTAAAAGAAGTAAAAGGTCATGAAGCACGAAGCGATTTCTAGTGAATACCTCGTCGTAGCATACGTGTGCGTGTCTGTGGTCGTAATACTTTTGATTTGTTTGCTTGTGTACGTGACATGTTCGAAGAAGTTCAAGTTGAATTGGTTCGAAAAAACACAACTGGAATCAGTGAAATGCATGGAACAACAAATCGCTCCTCCAAGTAAGTCAACATTACTTACATTCGTTTATTGGTTTAAGGCCTCCCTTAAGGCCTTTCTCCTAGTTTTTTTACTTTTATTTATTTTTTTTTCGTTTTTATCGACCAGCGATTAAAACCAGAGAAGCGACCAAACACACTGTATCACATAGTTTTTCCAGGAACGTCGGCGCCATTCTAGAGATTAAAATCATTATATGTCGTGGACAAGCATAGCCAATAAGGTTTTCAGGGGAAAAGAAAATCCTTTTGTCTCTAAGTGTATTTATTACGTGTGATAACGATAACGAAAAAGAAATGCTGCGCTTAAGTTTCGTTCTTTTCTGCTGCGTTACGGTAAGTATATAATGATTACCACATATCGCATATCGCTGAAATTTCGGAGCAGATCTGACTGTGGGTCCGTGGTGTAGAAACGTCTAAATTGATTAGCTGACTTTGATCCACGCGACGACGCTATCAAGGGGTTTCCTACCTTTTACAAGGTGAAAAGCTATGCTCTAGTAAAAATATCATTGAAAATATTATTTGTGTATATGACGATGATTTAATTACAATTTTTCACACACACATATATCTGATTGTATATGCTTATCTATATGGCAGTACCGAGTTTCAAACATCTCCAATACTTAATTTCTTGCAAATTTTCAAAGATATTCGTTTTTAACATTTGCGTTCATGATAGAATAGCATGACATCCAGAGCCGCCCTAAGGGGTATGCGACAGATGCGGTCGCATAGGGTCCTTCGTTTTTGGGGAGGGGGCCGCACTTACGCTATATCATAGTTTCACAGACTTTTTGTTCCATCGCCCCGTTCTGCGAAGAAATATTTTCTCTCATCGCCCCCAACTAAACCCATAGGATCCTATGTTATGCCCGTAACTTATATCGTCCCCCTGGACCTTTCCGTCGCCCACCAAAGGGCGATATTGCCCACTTTGGGAAACTCTGCGCTGTATAGTAATAATTTCTTTCCTATAAATTCCCCATTTTCATATGAAACGATTGTAGAATTTTGCCATTTTCACGTAGAAAACGATTATACAGACATTCGACATTTTCATTTAATTCTCAATTTCCATCAATTTTGGAATTGTTTCTTTCATAAATTCTGAACGTTGATTCTTTTTGAAATTTTAAAATTTCATCAATTCTGGTATTATTTCTATCATTTATTGTGAGAAATGGCATCATCTAGAAGTATTCCTTTCATTTATTTTGAAATTTTCATCAATTTTGAAATTTTCATCAATTATGAAATTTTCATCAATTATGAAATTTTCATCAATTATGAAATTTTCATCAATTATGAAATTTTCATCAATTATGAAATTATTTCATTAATTTATTCTGAGTTTTCAGCTGAATTTGAACTCTGTCAATTGTTTTTCTCATTTTCGATTGATCGATTCTAAATTTTCATTAGTTCTCAGACAATCTCTTTCATTACATCGTAATTATAATTACTTTTGCAATTATTTCTTTCTTCGATTTAAATTTGACACATCAATGAAATTGAATAAAAATCGAAACGAAGGGAAACTGTTCAATCCATGAAAAGACGAAAAGGATTTCACATCCATTCTCAAATAATTAGGTTATAAAAAAAAACAATTCAAAATTTAATTTTACATGAGATTGAATCAAATCTCAAATCTTTTTCATTATTTTATGAACTGAACAGTTTTTCTTATTTTGAATCAATGTTTTCATTCAATTACCTGCATGTCACGGCATTTTATCATGCACGCAAGCTGTCTTTAATGATTTTTTTTTTTTAAATTTGTAAGTTCTAGAGAGTTATACGAAATATTTGAAATTCCGTACCAGCATGGGATAGCATATACAACCAAATATATAAGTAAAAAAATATTTGAATTATATCAATGGTTTAATAATATTTTTAATGATATTTGTACTAGGGAAAGTTTATTTATCATGTTAAAAGGTAGCAAACCCCTTAATGAAATTTGCTATCATTATTCATATTTTTTGTTTTCTCTGACAGTGATCGAGGAGACAATAATGCGTCCTCCGGGCAGTGGCGTCAAGTCCATGCGTGTCCTACGATCTCAGAGCAGCGGCGGCCGGTTGGATAGCCCACCTCCAGCTATTACAAAGGAATTCTGGGTTCCCGTCAGCATCCAGAGGCAAGCCAGCTTTTGTCAGAGTGATGGACCGAATGATTATAGCGGTGGTGAGTTTCAACAAGAATTTTGGATGTATATGTTTAAGACTCGAAATCAAAAGTGACTCTGGAAGCGTCATAAAATTAAGAGTATCAACTGTGAGAAATATATGAATTGTCTTAAAGATTCGTGAAATTAGTTATGCTACTGCTTATTTAACCGTGCATGCAACTCGTAAAGTTGTATCTGCTGATTTTCCAACGAATTGGTACATTCCGGAATGTTTATTTTGAGTGCATATATGTGATACCAACGTATTGTGTTGCCAGAGGTATGAATGTTTCGAGCTCTAATGGTGCTGCACATCTGTCTTCCATATTTGAGAATTCGGCAAATGCCTGAATAGGGTGTTGTGAGATGCATTGTTTTTAAATAGGAGACCGGCTCGCATTTGCTCCTAGAAGTTGGAAAACCACCAACCACCAACACCATGCCATCAACGGGATTCGTATCTGGACCCTTTCATGATGAGAGTCCAACAAGAAACCCACAGGACCGCACAACTGCATTTTTATAAACTACAGGACCAATGATTTTTTCACCTTTCTCGACTCTCCCCACGCACGACCATACTTTTTCTTGTGGGTCTCTGTCTTAAACAGTGTCCCTCCTTTCCCCATATCCAGTAGTGAGACACTTTGTATTTTGATACATTGATATTTGAGTACAGCAATACCCCGGAGTAACACGATAGGTAGAACCAACGATAAGTAGGGATACAATTTTGCATCAAATATTAATTAATTAGGATCAACATTTAGGAAAAGGACACCTGCCTTTTTCCTTCTTACCATGGCAGCACTTGTATGGGACTTTCCTATGACTTCATAGAAATTAACTTGCATTGTGACTGCAATCAAAATATTTCCTAAAAACTGCGCAAATGAAAGTAACTCGTTGAACGCTTTGAATGTTTTATTCACACTTTGGTCCATTAGAAAAAAAACAGCAGCTTGTGTTTGGAGACAAGAAGACAACTTTCATCCATGGGTTGAATTAATTAAAAATTCAATTGTCATTAATGAACATCGCAGTAAACAAACTTTTTTTAAGGATGACAATAACGTTGGATTTCTGGTATGAAATTGTGAACTTCTCTGTAAAACTACAGGTGCCATACAAAACTTGGGAGATTTCATTTCTAAATCACAGTGGGTGCAGTAGCCCATGTCGATAAGATACTCGCTTAAAGTACCAAAGGCTGTTTAGAGGTGTCGCGAATTTGATACCCGATTCGCCCTTGTCAGAAACTCCTTACACCGGGGTACAACAGAAACGGCAACATGACCACAGAAAAAGATCGCTTCAGCAGGGACTCCCACACCAAGGGATTAGCGCACCAACCTGTCGGTGAGTACAAAGAGAGGCTGCCGTTTGCAATCGGCAATAAATTGTAGAAATGACCGTGGTGCAACAAAAATGATGTAAACCACAGCAAATTTTTAATTTTTATACACTAGAGCCCGTTAAAAGTCAAAGTAATTCAATTACAATGGATATTCTGATCGAATGGAACAATTGGTATCATCGCTCATAATCTCTATGATCTGAGCAATAATCTCGAGATTACACTTGAAATTCGGAAATGTGTATTTTTCACAGAAAACAGCGTAACTTCGAAATCGCTCACAGCTGGGGATAGTGTAAGTCGGGGTATTCTTGTATATACCCCTGGGCTTAGATATCATTAGCTTCCTTCTTGTGTGTGTTTGGTGAAAGAAATAATTGCAGAATTGGTGGAAAGAAATAATATTCCAAAATAAAATAAAAATCTTCAATTGTTTGGGGCCCTTGTTTTCCCACTCGAGGCCATTTTCACCCAAACCGTTAAGACGCCACTGCACATTATAATATTGTATTCTTGAGAATCTGGATTCTATGTTGAAATAATAAATACCACACAATGGCTTGTTGTGGTGATCTTCGGGCTTCAGGGAAAGTCTGAATTTCGCCCGCAGTATCTGAATGGTTGATGACCCCTCTGGGCTAAAACATAAGTATAATATCAGAGACCATATAATAAAGGCTGTCTTATGACACGCCGAAGTCAGTAACAAAGCTAACGAGGAAATAGAGTTAGCCCTTTTCCCACTTTCTTGTTTATCTCCAATCGGTAACAGCTGACATCACCGTCTTGGTATAACCGATGAATTTCCATTGACTACCACGGTATTTCAAGGTCACGCTGTAGTTAAAATGTATTACAGAAGTGACGTCACGCACCTGATCCAAGATCACGCCCACTGAGCCAAGGCGGCAAGAGCAACTTCAAAGAGATGACGCAGCCTTTACTACATCGCATCGCACTGATCAGACATGGCCTAGGCCTGTCGCCATTAGATTTCCAGTAACGCAGAAAGAGGACCGATTTTAAAGTGTCACGTAAAAATCAATGGGAAATAATCAATTCTCTTATTTTTTATCGTTTATTTATTTATTTTTTAATTTTTGTCTCAAGAACTTTTCTTCCAAAGAATCTTGGTTTTCAGGATCCTTTCGTTCCTCATAAATATTCCCCACAAATACCCTCGAACCGATACAAATTGGATTAAGGGAACCATCGCTCGAAATTACCTTCGTGTACAACTTGTGAAACTCTTTGTAATATTCATGAAGATTTCGATAAAAATAGGTTTTCCTTCTATCTTATCTTTCTTTAGAAATGTCTTTGAGATTCGTTTCTCTTTGATAAAAATAAATTGAAATAAAAATACCTGTCTGTAATGCTTACGGCTATACGTCTTATTACATCGACTAAAAGCATGCGACTTTATTTCAAAACAGAATGTATTTCTGATTCATGAGCGATATTAGACTCATGACGGAAAAAGAAAATCCTTTCAAAAAATTGAAAAAAAGAAAAAAAGAAAAACTCGAGAATTTTTTTTGTTAAAATTTTTTTTTTTTCCTTGAATGAAAAAGTATTCCGAACAGTTGGAATTTGATTCTATTTCGGAATGCGTTTGAAACATACGTATGTAAGTCCCATGTTTTGCGAGAAGGTTTTCATTGGAACGCGCACGCGTTGGTGCAATTCATAAAGAATGAGAGAAAAAAAAAATATCTGTAATAACATTTCCCTCATGATATTTGTTCATGTTGAGTTTTTCTGAGAGTTGAAGAAAGAGATATTTCTGCTTTGGAAAACATCAATCGGATATCCTAGATTCTCTTCGTATATGAATTTACATCGGAACGTGCGAGTAAGTGCTCCATTTTTTCTATCTATCCCTACTTTTTCATCTCATTTCACTTGAAATATGCGTGCGATGTTTTCTTTGATCACATTCTCGAATATTGCTTTTCCGGAAATTTGAAAAAAAAAAAAAATATTTCGTGAAACCGGTCAAATAAATTGAAATGATATTTTTGTTTTCTTTTAAAGTTGTTTGTTTTTTCCCTTCTTCATCCCTGCATGTTACATTCGAAGTTTCCTCAAGTTTTTCCCTTTTGTAGGCTCTTCTTTGGGAATATTTGTTGATTGAAATGTTGCTTGAATGTGTCAAAGAACTATCTAGATGATTTGTTGGTTCATGTAATTATAAATAATTAATACGCATTTTAATTAATTGCCATGAAAATGGTTAATCGAATTATTGGAAAATTTGTGAATAAAAATTCATGAAGTTGGCTCTTCATCATGATATATTGTGCTTCGTGAGGAAAATTGAAACTTCAGCGTTAGAAATGACCCTTCATCATGTGAAGAAACAATTCTTCGTTATAAAAAAATTAAATAATACAAAGAAAATCCGAGTAACACACCAAGTGAAAGAAGTGATCATCAGGGAAAAATTGACGATTAATAATGATAAATGAATAAAAATCATAAAGAAAAAGTTCAAGCTTTATAATGAAAAAACAAATAAAAATCATAATGATGAAATTGATGCTTCATAATGATAAAAAAACTGATGCTTCATATTGATAGAAAAAAAATATTCATGCTTCATATATATATAATGATAAATAAATAAAATCAAAAAGATAAAATCAATCCTTTGTGATGATGAGATCAAAGTTTCGTAATGATAAAATCAAAGTTTCGTAATGATAAAATCAATGCTTCGTAATGATAAAATCAATGCTTCGTAATGATAAAATCAATGCTTCGTAATGATAAAATCAATGCTTCGTAATGATAAAATCAATGCTTCGTAATGATAAAATCAATGCTTCGTAATGATGAAATAAATAAAAATCACGAGAATAAAGTTGATGTTTCGTAATGATGGGAAAAATTGGTGTTTTAAAATGTGATAAAATAGAAAAAAATTCATGATTATATTAATGCTTCATCATGAAAAATGAGATTCGCCGTAGAAAAATCCATACTTTATATGATAAAAATATAATTTGTCATCATAGAAAAATGAATGCTTCATCATGCGTGTGTGTTTGTGCGAAGAAGGTTAAGAAACTTGATGAAGACATTTATTTATTGGTAAACGCACACAACAGGCATATGCCCAGTTACAGTGGAGTGAAAAAAAAACAACATTATGTAACAAATGATACTTCAACATGAATGCAGAGGTGCTTTGGAAAACATGCAACGTTTCACCATGAAAAAAAACCGCACTTGTGATCTTCGAAAAATTGTGTTTTATCGCTAAAGAACGTGAGCTTCATCGTTCGGAACCCTCACAGCCTCTGCATTCTTCGAATTATAATTCCTTCTCTTTTAATCCAGTTTAATAAAACCACTCATGAATAACCATAATTTTTTTAGATGAATTTTTCATGATGAAGGAGGAGATATTATTATCGAGCATGTTTCACACAAAATAGAATTTCTCACAATGTATACGGGTTTTTTTTTTCACATCAGACGAGAGTCTCCCGGATACACCGAACACTCCTCTCGGGATCAAAGTGTCGCCTTTCGCTCTGTCGCACATGGCTTCGCAACAAGATCGCAACGCATCACCACTGGTCAAGAGCGTCCAGCCACCACAGCAACAGCTCTCTGCTAGACCGAAAGTCGTGTCGATGTACGGCAAAATCGACCACACCAAGTTTGATGCGACGCTCTATCAGGAAGAGAGAGTGAGTGAGAAAATCACTAATTTTCTAAATAATAATATACTGTCATTGAAATTATTTTTACGTCGCATATAATTTTCGATTCTAGCATCCAACACGAAATTGATTTCTCATTCTCTTCCAACGACAGCAAAGCCCCCAAGAGATGCCCGAAGAAGGTCCTGGAGGAACTATTCATTTCGACGTCACCTACAACCTGCAATTTTCTCTGCTATGCGTCCATGTAATAAAAGCGCAGAACTTGGTTCCCAAGGACGTCAGCGGTCTCGCTGATCCTTATGTTAAGGTTAGTGTATTTCTATAGTATCGAATTGATAAGTGCATTTTCACTGAAGGAATATTTAAGGAATTTAAATTGTTTTTCCAAGCATAAAGTTAATATGGGTTGACGACATAAAACGTAAATGAACTTAAGGTTGCTATCCGTGGTTTGCTTTCATTAACAAGGATGGAGCGAAGCAAGGTTACAAAGTACCATAGCTCGGTAATTATTCAAGGTATGTAATTTATTATTAAGGAGGGGTAACGTGCAAGAGTATAATGGCTATTTTAACGGTAGTGACAGGAAAGAAGTGTTCCTTGAAACGCCAAAGGGAGCAAAGGTTCATCCATTCTTTATAAAAATGAAGGAGCAAATATTTGGCTCATAATTAATTCAAATAATCCTAGGGCAAGTGAACTTTATACTTTTAATAGATTGTTTATGGGAAACTCTCTCTTCATGTGTTCAAATGAAACAAAATTCTTGAGATTGTTTCACGATATCACGATGACTTTACACTATCTTAGTTCAAAAATGAGTTGTTTCACTTATCGTTACCTCGTATTTGTAATATAAGCTTACATAATTACTACAATTTCCGGTAAATATGCCGCTGGGACTTATGGGCCGCATCCATAAGCCACAAGTAATTTTCATTCAAAGGCTAAAAAAATAGTATCATTCGAATCGAACTAAAGTTTGTACGTTTAAATATAGTGAGATGATGTTTCTCAGCCCGACACATTAAGGAAAACGACTTTTTCTGGATATTATTCCGCAGTCAACTCAGAAAGAAAAATCTACTGGTCTTCGTCGAGAATCGAACCCGATTCCTCTTGCAATCTAGGTAAGCGTATTATCCACTACGAGAGACACTGACTTTTGGTTTTCTTCTAACACGCACAGTATCGTAACGTGCTGACGTAGCTATCCTCAACTTCAGCAAATGGCCCCCCATAGTGGTATTAAGCGAGATGGTTTTTCTCAGCCCAATACATCAACGAAAGATACTTTTTCTGCATAATGTTGCGAATTTTTTTATGTTAATGATTAAACATTAGAAAACATCTTTCAGTTAAAAAAAATAATTTTATCTTTTTATCTAAATTTTAAGCTTTTTAATAACTGCATTAAAAAGAAATAGGCCTACATGAAGAAAATTTCATAGAAATCAATTGAAATCCCCCGAAGTTAGAATTATCGAAGAGGTCATGGCCTCAAATTAGCCACAAAAGCTAAAAATTAATTTTCAAAGCTATATAAGCCGTGGCTTTATCATGGAAAACTGCGACACATTAACCTAGCTACTGTCAACCTTATTTACGTTGTCTACCTACAGTATTCACGTATGTGTATCACATCACAAATGACTTAGACTCCGACGTAAATTCTGCTATTTCTAATTAACAGGTACGGCTGTTACCGGACGCTGACACATGGCGCGAGACGTCAACCGTGTGGAAGTCACTGAATCCAATTTTCGACGAGGAGTTAGTTTTCGACGTTCCCGAACAAGAAATCCAGGAGAGAGTTCTCGAAATATTCTTGTTCGATTTCGATCCGAATTCGAGGCACCAATGCCTCGGTCGAGCGAACGTTTCCCTGAACACGCTGAATTTGCAAGAAAACAGCCCGATCAGCAAAGGAATCTATTTCTCTGACCAGAAAGACGACAAGGTATCATTCGTTTACTCTTATCATTTAAAACTCTAGTCTTTTTTTGAGCACTATAGCAGAAATTCATGATACTTCTGTAAATGTTGATATGTTTTTAGATTAAACCAAGTATCATAATCACAAGGGTTGCTTGTTTTGAAATATTGTCGTATGAGGGTTTTTAGGGAAACGGGGACCCCAACCCCGTGAAAAATGTTATGTTCATATTTTCTTTTGAATTTACATCGCGTATTGTTCATTGATTTCAAAACTTCGGAATGTAAGTTGCTCCACGACAATCAAGGGACACCCTCAACCAGGAGTTCAGGCAAAACAATGAAGGGTTACTAGGGATGCCAGATTTTTCGCATATATAAGGAATTGGATAAAACACGTGTGGAGGGGGAAGGGGGGGGGGTACGTGCATTGCTTTGCATGTTCATGAATTAGTGATGGCACGCTTAACAAAAATTCTTGGGACGGGAGATCAAGTGTCCTCTGAATCCTTAGGGTTGCGCCACCTATGCCCGTCCTCGCCCCCATTCTAGCTGGAGCAGACAAGAGATTTTACGTTTGAAGCTAATAGTCAATTTACTAGCAGAAAGAACGTGAGGTGTTTACAATTTTCTCATTTCTCATATAATTGTATAATGATGCCAAAATAGTTGCGTTATACACGTGTAAAGACATAGTTTATTTGAATGTATTCTACCGCCTTTTAAAAAAAGTAAATTTCAATTTCCGCATTTTAATTTAATTTAATTTAATTTAATTTAAATTTAAATTTAATTTAATTTAATTTTAATTTTAATTAAAATTTTAAAAATCTATGTGTTTTTTGAAACACCCTGTATGTTTGCTTACGCTTGAAATGTAACGAAGCATGGGCGATTCTATAAACTATTTTTAGAAGAGAAAAACAAATAATCAATTCATTTCTCCTATAAAAAATGCATTCATGGTGTATCTGGATAAAAAACGAAATTTTCAACTGCAGCCAAAATGACAGCTCGGTAGTGTTAAATCCAATTCTATTTCACACAATATAAAATCCAGAAGGACCACTCCGGTCATTTTGACTGTTTCCCATATCAGCGATGTCAGATTTCGCTATGCAATAACAAAACAAACGATACAATTTCAATCAGTAAGAAATTTGTAAGCGTAAAATGCATTTCGAACGCAAGAAATATTTTGAAAAAATTGAAAAGTGTGATGTGCAAATGAAACTGCAGTTATTACGTTCAGAGTATAAATATTTTTTTTATCGGTTACGGCTGAGGAATATCCGGTATTAGAAATAAAATTATGAAGTTTAATCACACACTCATATGCACATTTTAAACATAATAAAAATAAACGAGAAAATCGGGAGTATGTAATGGAAAACAACCTCCGTTCATTTCGGCTATAGCACCGGTCCTTCTAGGATAAATTTTTAGAATTTTTCTATGGAAAGAATTATACACACAGTATTAGTCATTAGAAAAATATATTTATTGTCCAATTTTTCTCTCTCTCTCTCAGGGAAACATATTCTTTTACTTTTCGGTGCACCGCCCACCCCTTCCTCCGCAGTTGCACTGTAACCTGTTTTTAATTTATTTTTGTAATTTTTTTTTGTCCTTTTGTTTCATTTATTTTTCTTTGTGTAATTTATTTATCAATTTAATCCTCTCGCTTACAAGCGATTGGCAAAAATTCGGATAGTCTCTATTTGACGAATCGGCGATAAATCTGGTAACCTTGTCCTAACTTTACCGCACGTTAGAAAAGGAAAAAAAGTAGAAGAGAAAAAAAAATGAAAAGCTAAACAGTATAATAGATAAGTTAATAATTATGTAGGTACAAAGTATATTTTTCTTTTCATCCCCTCACCCTAAATGTTCTCGTTCACTCTTATTTGTATTGATACGACGTCGGTGTAACAAATTTAACAATTTCATAGTATTCTTTCAAATTAACGCCAGGTGGCAAGAAGGGGGAGAGAGAAGGAATGTCATGATTACTCACCGCCAGGAGAAGGGATCCGTTCTCATCGGTTTAAACTCTCACGTCTCTAGTCAGTTTTCTTCTTTCAGCTAGTTCTCGCTCAACTGTCGTCAATTCACTGGCTATCGCCAAACGATATCCTCCTGTGCGCCAACTGGCGTAGTGCCACGCTTACAAACTTTCCCCTTTATATCAGTATGTAGTAGAAACATGTCATATGTAGGGAAAAAATCACTATTAGCCTATGGAAAAACCGAAGAGGGAAAAATTGTAGGGTTGCAACAAAGCATCGCGATGATGAGGAAAGAGAAAAGAAAACAGAGATAACTTTTTTGAATTTATTCCACTGGCGTTTGAACACAATATTACGCCTTCGATCGTAGAGTGGTTAAATGCTGCTTTTTTTTTTCTCATTAACATATATTTTGTTAGTAACAAATGTTATGTGATTTTGATTTCATTTAATGATAATTCATGTCTTATTTCACATTGGAAATTATTGTTATACCTATAGCAATTTTTATTGTAACAACCAGTATCTGAAATAGCAATGACCTCCTTGGTTATTTTCTTCACGTTTATATTTCATACTGTACTTGGTTCTAATGTGAATAATTTGAATTTAGAATTAAAACAAAAAGAAATCAACACTTATTAAAAAAGATTATCTGCCACACACTGTTGAAACACAGGATAATAAAATACAAAAAATGTGTAAATAATTTTTATGACTGCGGAAACTTTTTTATACTGGATTCGGTGTTTCATTGGACGCTGCCTCCACGATAATCAGGGTCAAATTGTCTTGTTTTTCTTGATCATGTTACTCGTATATAACAATTTTTTTTGGCGCGTTGGCGGTGTTTGTTTCATTATTGGATCTTATGGAGTTTATGCATTCACCGAAGTCCTTATACTTTTATTTTGTGTCGAGACACCCGGAGAGCTCACATTCTTTTTTTTTTTTTAGTTTTTCATGTACACACTTTTGATGAAAATACAATATAGCTATAATAGTACTGTTATGTTTATATGCACTAATGAAACTCGTGTATAAGCATTTTAAACTGCGTTCTGGGGCAAAAGAGCCATATGATTTGCTGATGTTAGGGAAGAAACATAGAAATACTATTACTTGACCTCCAGACCAACGTGGCTCCCGCTCTGCCCCCTATTACTTTACCGCGAATGCACCTCGTATACATTCCTTTGCGGAATTTCTTACGAATCGGTACATGTCGGAATGCGTGTTCTGAGTGTATGTGTGACCCCTAACATATTTATGTTGTAAAGTTCCGTTTGTTTAGTGTTCTTGCTAGTGCAACCATCTGTCTTCCATATTTTGAAATGAAGATAGTAAATGCTTGAATATTCATGTGTTATGTAAGTGTCAAAAGTAGGTCTTGCTCTGTTCTGAGAGACTTTTTCAAATAGGGGACCAGCTCGTATTCACGCCTTTAAGTTGGAAAACAACCTACAGCCGACCACCACTGTGCAGAAAACAGGACTGGAACCTGGATCCCCAGGATGAGATTCCAGCACGATGACCACACGACTGCACAGCGGTGGAAAAGGCATACTGCAATAATTAATTTTGTGAGGATATTTTTTGTGAAAGTGGTGGATAAAAGATTGATAAAACATGGATATATGTTGATACAAATGGGCCATATACTGTATTAAAATGCAGGGGACAATTTTGTTTGCATGAAATTGAAAATTGACATTTTGTTTGCAGTCTGGTTCAGATGCAATGGCAGTTTATTTTGGACTATAATAGGCAACCCAAACAATATGCAATAGGCAGTTTATACTAGATGTAATAGACAGAACAGAACGGACCGATCACGACCACTCTGTGGCTTGCGAGATATAAGCTGGCTAATACAAGGAGAGCGGGGTCATGCCGGAGAATATTCTGAGTTATACTGAGAGAAAATAACAATTCGTTATGAAAGAAAGAATCCCTATCGTGGGGCCCTGAAGAGCTCCTAGTATGTGCTTTCAGATGCAATTGCAAAATTTATGTGCACGGTCAGATACATGCGAAGACGTAATAGACAGTTTAGACTGAATATAATGGGTAGCATACGTAAGATATACAGGATGCATCGCTAACAGCTGGCACTGCAATTGAACTGTTGATCCTAAAGGCATACTTGCAATTAGAAAAAGTATCCAAATAACGTGGCGATTTCAAATAACAAATTTATATTGATAGGGTGTCCGTATAAAAAGCTATTTTTTTTATTTAATAAACTATAGAATTATTAAATAAAAAAAATAGCTTTTTATACGGACACTCTGTGCTCAAAAACCCAGTTAGAAAATTGTCGCACTGTCTCTCTTGAGGCCAAGAAAAAATTCCATGTTTCCAAGCGCAACATTCACTGTGATATTTTTGATTTCAAAATATTGGAGAAAAATTGGGAAAAAACAGCATAAATATGATGACAAAAAACATTTTTCGTTAGTTCACGCTGTTTTCCCCCTCCAATTTTTTAATTCGAATATCTCTGCGAATACTGCACTTAGAAATGAGGAATTTTTTTCTCGGCCTCAGGACAAACAGAGCAATAGCTTCCTAATTTGGTAGTTTGAGCACAGGGTTTCTGTATGAAAAGGTTTTTTTTTTGGATTTTAAAACAACTGTTCAACCCCTTACAATGCGAATGATGTATCTGAAGTCCACACGTTATTTTGATACTTTTTCTAATTGAAAGTATGCCTCTAGGATCAACGGTTCACCGGTATATTGTGGTGGCAGAATTGGTTAGCTATGCACCCTGCATGTATTTGTAATATACATTTTCAGGTCTAGATGCAGTATGCAATATCTGTTAGCTACTTTTTCGAGTTGATTAACTGTCAAATGAACATGGGCCATATTAAATGATACACACCGTCCTCGGATTTACTGCTTTCGTAGCTTTGTTGGAATAGAAATAATAATAATAAAATTAAATGTATTTCACTTCGCAAGCATCGAAAAATTTTCACTCATAATTTAGATCGATTTTATCAATCAATTTTCGAATTCAAACGGGAAACTATTTGAAAAATTTCGATTAATTTTTTAAAGAAAAAATTCATTTTTATTGTTTTTTTCACATTACATTTCTATCTTTAGCCAGAACTTGGAGAACTGATGCTCTCCGTTGGATATTTGCAAAGTGCTGAGAGACTCACTGTTGTAGTGCTCAAGGCACGAAATCTACGTCATGCTGAAGACTCAAAATCGAAAGGTGACACTAATTTTACTAATGGCTTATTATTCATAATCTTATTCAGGGTAAATTAAAGAAAGTGGATAATATGCACATTTAAACAGCAAATTCGGTGGGGAGGGGGGGGGGGTTTAACTTCTTCAAAAAACTGCAGGAAAAATACTGGATGGAATTTTAAAAGTAGAAAATATAAAATAATGAAGTAAGATGCAATATAAAAAATTGAGAATGAATACAAATTTGTTATTGATTAGAGGGGCCCCTGACTACTTGTTGTAGGATCAGTTGGCTCACACTTTAAAATATTACTGGGCATAAAATCTCAAATAAAAAACAATGATATACTGCAAAGCTATCCCGAATAGAATTCCGTTGGATTCATTAACCTACATGAAATAAATGACCGTTTCTTCTTATAATCTGGTAGTACAAAAAGGTACCCAATATCAGAATATTTCAAATTTGAGAGTATTGAAGACACACATTGCAATAACATCTGTTGGACGCTTAGTAGCAGAACCTATTCTTCCAGAAGGAAAAAAAATACAACCATTTTTATATTAGATTTAAAATATTGATTAAAAATAATAAAAATACAAAGAAAATTAAAAATCACTTGAAATAACGATTAAAAATGATTTTAAATTATTATTATTTTAAAAATCTCTGAAAAATATTTATTAAAAATCACTTAAAATATTGATAGAAAAAACACGAAAATATTGACAAAAAAAGTCTTGAAACAATTGAAATTTCGGAAAAGCAATATCGAGGTAATTATCGATTAATTACTCTTTTTTGCAAGGAATTCGATCCCTGAGACCGGCCATAATCAGCCAAAAAAAAAAAAAAAACCCACATAGAGATACCTATATACACCTCATAATTTCCAGATATAATAACACAAATATTTTTGTAAAGAAATTTATTTACAAAATATTTTGGCTTTATTGAGAAAAGTTGATTCAAAATAAAAGTTCTACTTTGCTTCCAATGTTGCTTGATAAACGGTAACACTGTCTAAAAATATTACTGCGTCATTTGTTATAACATGTTGGAGTTGGTTATTCTCTCCGGAGTTTGTCGGGATTTGCGATATTATGCGGAGAGCGTGTCCGAGACACAAAATGTAGCATTCGACTGTCTTAACAGCGGGGAAACTGAGATTCTGAGCTGTAATAAATTACTCTGAGCAAACTCACGTTTACGTGGAAATCTCAAGGGTTCGCCTTTTTCTAGGAAAAGCTCAGTGAACCCAACAAATACTCTGAGGCTTTCCTTTTCTAGTCTTTACACGGACGCAGCAGTAACACGGACTATACATATGATAGTAACTTGGGTGAATTTCGATTGAGGTCAATGGAATGAATTGCTTTTGTTGAAGCACATAATTTATTCTGGAAATAAAATACCTACGAGTATTTCTCTAATATTGATTTTTGTTGAAAGTGTAATATTTTCACTGGTGTGTGTATGTGTGTGTGCGCGCGCGCGTCACGTATTTGCATTGTAGATCAGCGTTTTTCAGCCACTGGGTTCGCTGACCGATACTTCACCCAATTTAAATAGCCGCTACCAGGAACGTTTTAAGAGTATCATGGGTCTCCGGGCCGAGTAGTTTTCCGGAGGTCCTTCATGGAAAATTTACGTGATCACTCTGGAAAAATTTCAGATCTCATTTTTGTGTGGCTCTTGGGCCGTGCCTGAGTGCGCCGGTAACTGTTTTGAATTGAAGAGGGAATCACATAGATATATTGCCAAACAATACAAATGTAGTAGATTTCAATTAACGATTCTGCCAAAGCAGAAATTGTATCGTTTTTCAGGTTATTCGATAGTGTATGTAGATCATTTGGCTTATTAATTTTTGTTTTGCTTAGTTTGAGAGTAGAGCAGTCATTAAAAACTTCTGTCTGGATAGAAAAAATAATTTTTCATTTACTACTTCGGAATCTTGGACTATTTACAGTAACATTCATCATTCAAAATTATGGAATCCATTTTGTGTATAGGCGTTTTTTTACAACAGTTGCATAACAAAGCAATTGGAAACACAGGCCTATTCTAGGTTTTGTAATTCTGATGCTACCCATAGCATTCAATTGTCTTCTGCATTTTTGGGACAAGTCCAACAAATTCAACAAACTTCTGCAAAGAGCTAGAAATGAAAGTGCTTTATATTTGTCGGTTACATTGGCATTAAACAGTAAAATGTTAACAAATCCCTTTAAAAAAGGGGGATGTGTGTACACCGAAGTAAAACCATCCGGTTCACCTAGAAGTGTTTACATTGGACCTTGTGGCTTACACATTTTGCACTGTGCTTTTGGAAGTGCAAAATGTGTAATTGCACGCTTATCAATTTCTTCACAAATGTGTAAATGCGCTTTCTCTAAGGAGTGTAACTCTTAAAAAAATTTACATGTCTTCATTATTTGCTGTGCATCGGAGTAGAGAGTTGAAAGACTGAACTGTGGAAGACTCTTTGAAAAAAAGAGAATGTTATGCATTGTGAGGTGAGACAGAAAAGAATTAAAGAATTACCCGTTATTGCTAGCGCGCTGTTTTGGCCAAAAATAGTTTTGTTGCCAAGTAAATTTTGTTATTTTGCTTTGGATCGAGTCAATATTATAGGATATTGAAATAGTGCTACGAGAAAAATGTTAATTTTTTTGAAAATAAAGTAAATTGGTGAGTTTTTTTTTCATTGTACAGGGTGGGCGAAAAGTCCGTAGAAACTTCAAAAATTCATAAAAACCGGAAAAATAACAGAAATAAAAAATGGTTTGCAGCGTTAGCATAACTAGGTCACGGAAAATGTTTTTTAGACGGGGGGAAAAAACTCAAAAAACAACAGACAGATTAGCTTGACGTATACAAGTCAAAGAAAAGATACGCAAATAACGAACAGAATGCCTCCAAATAGTTTATTACAGCAGTATGTGCCCCACGTGACCACCACCACCACAGATGATAACTCATTGCAGGCGAGTCACAAATCCAGCAACGGCAGAGTGCAGCAGGTCCGCATACACGGTTTACAACGGTGAACTGCTTGTGGATTAGGAGCGCAAGTTATTATAACCGTCTCATTTGCATATTTCCACCGAATTCGTTCGCACCAGTGCCACCTATCAGCCGTTTTTTGAGTTTTTTTCCTGTCAAAAAAATTTCCGTGACCTAGCGATGCTAAACCTGCAAACCGTTTGTTGTTTTCGGTTTTTATTCATTTCTAAAGTTTCTACGAACTTTTGCGCACCCTGTACTATAATTATATTGTCTGGGGAAGAAAGCGTCCTACTTTTTTCTATTTTTATGAGTGGGAGCCCTGCGAAATTATTTCTCCCATTTCAAATATTAATCGCATTTATTTATTTTTTACCGGTCAGAAAATTATTTCTCCCATTTTCACCGATCGGCAGTTTTTTTTTAAAAAAGGCGGAAGAACGTTTTTTTTGGATTTAAAAAAAAAATCATGCAAAAACAATTGATTTTAAAAATATTTATTTCCAGATACTTACGTGAAAATTGCCATTTTCATGAACGAGAGGAGAATCAAGAAAAAGAAGACTAACGTACAGAAGAACACGTCGAGCCCGATATTCAATGAAGCTCTTTCTTTCAATAACATACGCAAGGATATGCTGAAAAGCATTTCCATCGAGATATCCGTTATGAACGATAACAGCATGCTCGGTCACAAAGAGGTTCTCGGTACGCTTTGCATCAATGCTAAATCCAAAGGCGATGAGGCTATACAGAGAAGGAATGTTCTGAACGGCCGCTCTCCGACAGCAATGTGGCACTCGCTGATCATAGGCACGACGACACCAACAGAACGATCGATGGAGTGAGTGGGAAAAAAAAAAAAATCCATGGCCGAAAATGAACCAAAAATTGAGACCGTTGACTGTGTTAGAACAGAAATTGTCTTGGAAGTTTTTCCAGGACGTTTTTATTGTTAAATTGCGAAATTACTTACTGGAAGCCATGCCATATTATAATCATTATCTGTCCCTTGAATGTCCTAATTAAAGCAAGGTGATCTCGTAAGTGTTGTCAAATCACCATCAAAAATGCATTATTTTCAAACTTCAATGTTTATAAATCTTATAATTTCTTATTGGGTATTTTTATGAGAAGAAACTGAACTTGATATTCAAATTTTATTCATAGTAAATTCTATGAGATTTCTGCTATTCCGTGACATAGATTTCATGAAATGAATGAAAATTTCTACAGAATTATTCTCTAAGAGTAGTTAATTAAATGTGCAATTTCGTCATTGAAAATTTATGATCTCATTAAAAAAATGTTCACGTGACAACACGTTCAGTTTGGATGCTGAAGATCCATGACCAAATGAACAAAAATAAAAAGACCATTGCCTGTGTTACAACAGAAATCATCTTGAAAGTTTCTCATGGACGGCGTCGTTGCCAAATTGGGAAATCACTGGAAATCATGTAATATTATATAATGATATATACAAATATGTTCTGCCCTTGAATATCCTACATACATAAAGCTTGGTGATCTACACGAAGACGTTTTACTCAAGTTTGTCTGTAAAATCACCATCAATACAGTGCACTATTCTATAACTTGAATGTTGCTAAATCGTACAGTTCCTTATTGGATATTTTTATGAGAAGTAATTGGATTTAATATTCAAATTTTATGTATAATAAATTTAGTAAAATCCCTGATATATTCAGTGAAATGAATTTTATGAATTCAATGAAAATTTCTACGGAATCACTCTTACCCGAGATATAAAAATAAATAAGTAAAATAGACAATTTCGATGTTTGAAAAAAATTTACATATATTACATTTTCTTATCCTATGCATACTTATAGAAAAATAATATTCTAGTCACAGCACGTTCAGTTGGAATGTTGCAAATCCATGACCAAATGGCCCAAAATGAAAAGATTTTTGCCTGATTAAGAACAGTAATGGTCTTGGAAGTCTTCACAGACGATATTGTTAAATTGCGAAATTACTGCAAGCCATACCATTAATATTAGAATCACATTTTCTGTTTCTTTAATGCCCAAAGTAAAACCTGGTGATCTTCGTGAGTTTTTCTGTTAAATCACCTTTAAAAATGAATTATTTTTAAATTTAAATTTTTCAAAATTTCATAATTTCTTATTGAATATTTCAATCTGAACAAATTGAACGTTCAAATTTTATAAAGTATTTCCATTGAATCCGTAAAGTAGTTCCATAAAATCATTGAAAATTGCTGAGAAATTTCTCTTCATCTTAAATTTACAAGTAAATAGTTAAAATAGGCAGGAACTTTACGTGTATTAAATTTTGTTATCCTATACACACCCATAAGAACGGATATTCTAGTCACAATACGGTTGGAGGTGTTGAAAATCCATGACCAAATCGACCAAAAATAAAAAAAAATGCCGTTGTCTGTGTTGGAAGAGAAATTATACTTGAAATTTTTCTTGGACACGTTGTCGTTGTTAAATTGCGAAATTACTGTAAATCTATGCTATATATGGTTATTTCTGTCCTTTGAATGTCCTAAATAAATCCTGGTGAAATCGTAAGTTTTCCAGTCAAATCACCATCAAAATTCATCATTTTCCAACTTCAATGTATTGTTACCGTTGAGTATTTCCATGAGGAGAAATTGAACTTAATATTTGGATTTCATTCATAAAAAATTCTATTGAGTCCGTAAAGTAATTTAATGAAAACAATGTGAGAAAACTGCTGAGAAATTGCTCTTCATCCTAAATTTACAAGTAAATAATTAAATTTGGCGATTTCATCGTTGACAATTTATATATATTAAAATTATTCATCCCTTATATATATATCACTGAAAAAATTAATATTCTAGTCACAACATGTTCCGTGTGGAAGTTGAAGCTGTTTCACGATATTTGTGAATTTTCTTCTGTGGCGAGCAATACACATGTGTCCATCGATATTTTTTAGTATGTTGGATTATATATATAATACAAATTAATATATAATGTGTATAATACTATAGTTATATGAGAATATATCTACTATCTTATTGAAAATACAGTTTAGTTTTTGCTATCTGATTTACATTTCCCTCCATTTCAACTCGTGGAGATGATAGACTCGTAGAATCTTTGATCAAACTGAGCACAAGTTGTGTATAACCAAACTAGCCTTAGGAATTATTTCTATATATAATATACATATATATCTGTGCATATATTGGTATGTTGAGCTATCTATACCTATTATAATAAAATATTTACGCTTGAATGTCATATAATATATGTGAATGTGATTAGCATCAAATGATATTTGAATCAATCTAGTCAAGTAATAGTCGAGGTACAAGTTTTTGAATATTTAATTTTGATCACTGGTGTATTTACATAAATTTTTCCCCTTCATATTTCATATTTTTCCGCGTATTTAATTGATGACTGATAATTAAGATCCTCAGGAATGTTATATGTAGGGTAAGATTCGACTCTCGAGAGAAAATCTAATGACTAACTAGATTCTTTCATGTTTGTTATTATGTACACGTATACTTATATTGTTCGCGAGCATATCAGATTTTATACCATTGAGAATTTTGTGAAGGCATGTTATTTCAAAATTGTATTATCCTGAGTATGGTTAAGAGAAATATCTGATATCACAGCTTTCAGGTATTTCATTTCCTACTTCATTGAATTTTACAGGTTGGGTGAAAAGTCCTGGGCACATTTAAAACGTTAATAAAATATCACAACCATTTGTCATAAACAAAGTGTGATTTGCACCAAAATATGTATGGGAAATACTTGTCGAGGCGTCGAGATTTTTTCTGATGAGTTTAAAATTTTACTTACAGAGGACGCTGTATCCAAAAACTTGACTTAACACAAAATGCGACACAAGCAGTGCATTATTTATGTTTATTACGATTTGCGTTACGTAAAACTACCACATTTCAATGCATGCGAACACTCTTTCTAGCTCGAACTGAATTGCGATACACAAGAATAAACATTTATAAATTTGTAATATACATTGCACTCTTTGTGTGGCACAATTGGCAAAAAAACTAATTAGAACTTTTTGTGTCGCATTTTATGTGTTAATGATCGAGTTTTCGTGACGCAACGCCATCTGAGAGTGAAATTTTGTGAACTTTTTTATTACTAACTAAAACAAAAAATCTCGCATCCTCTTGATAAGTATTTCGGGTGCAAATTACACTTTTTTTTATGTCAATTGGGTAATTTTTAATTGATTTTTAAAATGTGTCATGAACTTTTCGCCCACCCTGAGAAAAAAAAAATTCTTATGCCTATCATTGGTATTAATTACGTTTTCGATGACCTGTTGCACGACGCATCGAAATACAGACAGGCGTCGTTATAAAATGTCTTCAGGGTGATTGCAATATGAAGCTATTTTGAGCTGATGCTTATGAAATTAATCATGAGCTTCATATTAAAACATAGTAACTGAACCGGTTTCGCAGCTCCGTTCGAAGATGGAGCCTATTTCCCCGTGGCGATATAGGGGCCCCTTATTCCAAATTTCCAATTTTCGTGGCCAATTCCAGTCGAGTAATCCTACTAACGTATTAGTTGATGATATTGCGTTATGATATATTCTGGGATATTGTAGCCGATGAACTTCAGCTAAAATGTGCTCGAATTGCTTAAAATAACACAGGGCTACTGATGTCAATTGTAATATCGATAAACTAGTATCAAGTTTTATTGAAAAATCATGTTGTTTTTTCCCCTTTAAAGTTATTGGATAAATAAAAAAGTACAGTGCAAGAATTGTATAAGGTGAAAATTCTTGAGTTCGCATTTCACCTCAAATAACTCGTAAACCGTTGGCCAAAGGAAAATACGAAAATACTTTCAATAATAAAAAGTATTAGGATACTGTTCAATTTTACACGTGCCATTTATTTCACTTAGGGCCGTACATGTACCGAGATACAAAATTTAACTTTTCATACAGAAAGTCCCCCCCCTATCCTCTAAGTTTTAATTTTAAAAAAATGTTATCCTGTCTCTCATAAACGCTATATTCGCTTAGATATTTCAATCAAGAAATTGCTGAAAGAGAAGGGGGAAAGCCCCGCATAAACTAAAAAACGGACAAGCTCATATATTATATAAATAAAACAGAAACAAATATATATAAAAATAGAAACAAAAATACATATAAATAAAAAATTCCGATTAGGAACATTCACTCTGTGACCCCAAGGGACGAAGGTGTCCTTCCATATTAGGTCTACAAAAATAATCTATTGTCTGTTTGCACATGGCAGCCGTTACTCATTTTTCAATTTATGTTATTTTAAAAATAATCTTTTATCTTTTTTTATTTTAATGTAAAGTAGCACAAATAATTATTTAATATCAAGATTTATGTGTACCTCCACTTTCCATCTCTTTCTTTATTTCATTATTTATTTATTATTATTATTATCTCTTTCTTTCCATCATTTCTTACCTGATTTTCAGCAAAACAGAATTTAATTTATTTCGTCGTTCCCCAGCCTAATGTGCCAGTCAGACGACTTAAAAATAGCCTCTCTAAGGCATTGTGAAGAAGAAGTTTTTGTATGTAACTGGTAAAGCATGAGTGTGTGTGTGTGTTTGTGTAGAGTAAACAAAAATCAAGTTCAACGTCATGTCTAAAGTACAAATGCAATATACGCTACGAAGGATCACAATTAGGGGAAAAATCAAAATATTCAATTTTTCAAAAACCGTTGATAGAACAGTAGGATCACAATTTTTTTCTTGGCATGAAATAAATAAAACATGTTGCAATTGTCAATTTTCAAAGAAAAAAGTATATAGATTTAGAGCAATGAGTCATTCATGTACGTAAATTTTATGTCAACATGTTGTTCAAAATGTAATTTTCTCAGCGATCTTTTAATTCAAATGTGTCAGCGAATATTGCACTTACAATTAGAAAAAAAATAGATTTTTCTTTTTTTTTACTCAGGAAAGAAATATAGTATTTTTTTTTAAATTTTAAGTAAAAGTATGGGGAGGGGGAGATAAAAGGTAAATTTTGTATATCGGTACATATATGACCCTAAGTAAAATAAATGGCACATTTAAAATGGTAACAGTATTGAAGGCAACTGACTACGTTCAAATGACGAATTTGTTTTTATAATTGTTGAAAATGGTTTTAAAAATTTATAGGATGTCTTTGAAATGAATGAAAGAAACTGTTCATTATTACGCATGCAATAAGTTATGGCTGATTTAAATCATCTGTAACAATGGTTTCGAAGGCAACAAACAACTTTCAAGCGTGTTTTTTTAAGAGATACATTTTTTCGTTACTTTATTATTTCACTCGGAACTAAATTTCTTAAAACCTAAGCAAGATATGCTCATGAAAATGTTCAGCAGCGTTCCAGTTAACATTAACTACGCAATGGGCTAAGATCTTGGCTATATGTTTAGAATTTACTATTATACAGCCGTTTGAAAAAAAGAGGTTTTTTTTTGTGAAAATTTATTTTTGAGTTTCGTCAAAATTCACGTATTGTTTCACGAAAATTGCCTATCTCAAAGAATGTCTTGTGCACCTTAAAATTTTTAGTTCATTGCACAGATAATAGTTATAGCAACATGCATATCAAAACTATTGGAATACATGCTGCACTTTTCAGTGTACTGTCTGACGTAAGTGCTAAAAATAAACTATAATTTTGAGAGCATATAATATATCTCAGCGAGTTACAGAAATATCTAAAAAATTTCACTGCATTTCTTTGTTTTGTGCAGTATTATGATTAAAACCACACATCGTTTCTAAAAAACCTGTTTAAAATAAAAGTGCCCCAAGCGTAGACAGTTGCCTTAAATATTTTTGCGTGTTATTTGAGGTGAAATGGACTTACGTTTTCAGCTTGTAGCCTATATATATATATAGGCTGCAGGGTGAAATAGCTAACATCATACAGTAATAAACTTCACGTTAGGTATACCACGTGCACGCATATTCCAGCATCTACCAATTCGTTAGGAATTACGAAAAGTAATGTGCACGAGGTGCATGTGTGGTTTAACAGTAGTAGCCTATGTATATTATTTCAGCTTTTTAAGGAAATGGAAACACTACAAGAGTATCACCGAATTCGGGAGAAAGGGAGGAACATTTCTAATCTTTATCGTCCATGGAGAAATGTGATAGTTCCAAGAACAAATACAAATAACATTAACTTCCCAAGAAGTAAACAAATACCATTTTAACGTTCATTCTTATTTATGCCGGTCATAACATAACTCTCAGCTGGTTTGAGACAATAAAAATCGAGTAAAATCATTTACAGGGGTAACATGATTAATACCGAACAGTAAAAACAAAAATATATTTCACCACGAGAACTGGAAGTTACCTCAATGCAGCTCGAAGACATCTAACCGTAAAAATAGCATAAAACGTTTACTCATTTCTCAGATACTGTTCAGCAATTCCGAACGATAAAGGATTTTATTGTGAGGGGTTTGACATTTGAATCATTATTTACATTCGGAAAAAAAAAACACTGATTATTTTAATTCTTTCCAAAGCACAATAAAAGCTTGACAAAAAGAAAATTTAAATAACGTCCAGTTAGAGTTTTATAACTTATTCCAAATAAAATAAAATTTCGAAAGTTTTCCCGCAAAATATTTTTGCTATCGCTATTTTACGGAGATCACAGCAGAGCACAAAAATTAATTTTTGGAAAAATTTTATTCACAAAAAAAAAACAATGGCTAAATCATGCATTAATTAAGATAAGCACATACACGAGATTATAATTTGTTATTTTCTTTCTTTGTTAGTGTTTGTCATTAACAGTTCGTAGAATGTTTGAAGGTAAAAAAAAGACTTAATATGAGAGATCTAATGAAAATTAGGATCATTATTTTCATGCTCGAAGCATTATGTAATGATTGTTTTTTTTTTGTTTGTGTAATAGTCACCTGTGTTATGTTCCATTTGTATTGTGACTGTGGTACGTTAAATAAAGTATGTCCAGTATGTTGTAGAAATTTCATTTTTGTCCTTTTTCTTCATAAAAAATATACATAATTGGTTTGATTAAAAAAATGTAACATAACTACACGCACAAATATAAATTTGTTTCCTTGCTCTTATTACTCTTTAATTTCTTTACAATAGATTAAAAAGTCTCGGGTATTTTTATAACTTGTATTCGAATTTTTTCTATTCCTAACAAGATCATATTTTACAGACGAAATGCTAGGGCTAGCCTAACCGATATACAGTAAAACCCGCCTTTAACGGAATCACAAGAGATCGAGATTTTTTTTCCGTTGAACGCAGGTTCAATAGACATTATGTGTAAAATTATGTAACGATCTCGTATGGCATTGAAATTAAATAAATTAATTGAAAATAAAGTAAATAATTTAGAAATAAAAAATAAAATAATGTGTACATTTTCTCTATAATTAATTATCACTTATATATTCGTAATAAGTGATAAATTATAAATATATAAGTGATAATTAATTATAGAGAAAATGTACACATTATTTTATTAAATTAAAAAAGTATTAAAAATACCTACGTATTTACTTTAACATTGCAGTATATACAGGGGATCATATACATTAACTATTTGCATCGTCGAATAGTGAATGAAAAATTAAAACTGTACTGTAATAAAGTTTCCAGTGGACAATTAAGGTGTTCTGTATGCAGTTTACACCCTTTGCTGCCCGACATTCAGTAAACAGTTTTGCTTCAGAAATCATACTAAACATCACCGAGTCGTTATGACGTACAGCAAAGTGTTGCAGATCTTTCAAGGTTTTGACAGCATCTATGCATAAAGATTTTGCCCTACACTATTCTTCTACCAAAATGACGACATTAAACTTATGTTCATCCTCTTCTTTTTGATTTTCTCCAAAATTTTCAACGAGAGTATCAATATCTATTGCGTCAGGTTTAGTTTGTACATTGCTGCCTATGTTTATGTACGGAAGAGTAGATGACTTTGCCTAATGATACTCAAAAAATCATCAAGGAATAAGGCAAATACCATGAAATACCCTAAAACATGTAATCCACAGCACTGCAATCACGGAAAGCAGCTTGCATGCGATTCTGTGTCTTGTTTATCATCCAACCTCCTCAAGAAATCCTCAAGGGAATCCAACCCTTGCACTGATTTCTCTTGCAGAAAAGCCTGCATTTCCATAGAAAACAAATTGTTAAAGTTTGAGAAAGGAAATACTTTACTACACATTTCTTATTCATATCACAGCATCGAGTACAGAAACAGTTTTTGCTAATGGTAGGATGGATGATATAGAACTCACTCACATTGGCAAGAAAAGAGTGCATACAAAATTTCCGTAGAGCTGCACTTTAACACATTGTATGATCTCTTGGTTTATATCGGTCGCGAAACACTCGTGTTTCTGTGAAATTTTCCATTAAGAGGGTACAATTTTACTTTCCGTTTCAGCATCAGGCAAAGATTACACTGTAACAGTTTCATAAAAGCTCATTTATAAAACTTGAAAAATTCAACCACTAAAGTTAATCGATTATATTTCAGTGAATGTAACCAATATTATTATTGGTTGTTTTTTTTCAAGTTTTTTTAAAATATCTTTTATCAAACTTTTACAGTGTAATCCTGGATTAGACATGCTTTGTTTAATCAAGGTTTTTAAATGCGCATTTGGGCATTGAAATCACTGAAACAAGAGTTTTTTCTGTTGAAGATGGGTTTCCGCTTAATACTGCTTCCATTAAAGACAGGTTATACTGTATATCCAGGCCACATTGTTATATGATTATATCGGTTCATCAATTGCTTGATTGCAGGGCTCAGCAAATCTCCAAAAATTTCCATTCCCAGGTCAGGCATCTAACTTGAATCATACATGTTAGAGAAAAAAACAGCACTGGATTTACTTGTTTTTGAAAAAATTAAAAACAAGTTAATTTATTTCTATAATAAATATCAAAAATGATATATATTTTTTAAATTGAAATTAAAAAAAAAAGAAAATTTGAAAGGAATATGTGGTCACCAATTGAAAAAATCTAAAACTAGTCAAAGAAGGTAATCATAATTTTCCAAGTTAATTAAAATTCACCTATCTTACACATTACTGTAGATCTATAACCGATTTACGGTACGGGACAGGCAGACGCGGGCCGAAGTACAGGGTGGCCAGGTCATGCGACTGAGAAATCAGGGCAAATCCTTATAAAAAACCAGGACAAAAATCAAAATCACTGATGAAAACCAGGACATCTTGGAAAATAAACTTTCTGAAGACATTATAGTGTCTAATTGTAAGGAAATGAATGGAATTATCTGTTGTTGGCACTAAAAGCCTCAACGTTTTGTACTGTTTAAATCAATATTCTTCAACCTTTCTCTCATTGCAGAGCGCTGCAATTAAGTGAACAATTTCAAAAACAGGTGAAAAACCATATTAGGATGGAAAATTCCCTAGCCGTCTGTATAAATATTTAATATTCATGATAAAAATTATAAGAAACTATAGATAAATATTTGATATATTTTTTACCTCTTGCTATTAAAATGCGAGAAAACTCGTTAAAAGCTTTAAGGCCAACCTGCTGCCATCTGTTGAGTAAAAACAAAACTATCTATTATATTTCTACAAATAAATTCGTTGTTGCTTTTTTACGGATCTGCAGCACGAAAATACATAACATATGATATTATGAAACTATCATTATTTTATTTTTATGCTGCATATGCTCCCAAATACTGGTTACTATGTTTTTGTTATTTACAAAAAGTGATTCGGTGGAAAATATAATTTGGTGGCACATAAAATTTACACCGGTATGCAGCATAGAAATGAAAACATATATACTGTGTGTGTGTGCATATGTATATATATATATATATATATATAGAGAGAGAGAGAGAGGGTTGTTAGTAGCCATCAAGAGGAACAAAAATTGCGATGGAACATGGTGTCGCAAATCGCGTTGAGAGGGTGAAAATCGCGAAAAACGCAACGCATGCAGGTTTCGACGTGACGCTGGAACGACAAAAAGTAAAATAATAACTACAAAGAGATTTATTTGATTAATTATTACAAGAGTTGTTGGAAGTGGCGGCCGCTGACGTCATTGTACAGTCTGCGCAACGTAAAAACGATTCCTGGACGCGATCGGAGATACCAGGTATGCTTTTGATGTTTGCCGCAGCGATGACGATCCGCGCTTTAAGATTCTCCGATATGTCCACAGGCGTCGCATAAACGAGTGATTTAAGGTGACCCCACAGGAAAAATTCACACAGATTGAGATCCGGCGAACGTGGAGGTTAAGCAACGGGTCCCGCGCGTCCAATCCTCCTACTTGGGTATGCAACATCGATGTGATTACGGCTGTTGCTACATACGCTGTGCTAAGCGCCCATTGCCATCTGCTCGACCGTAAATCAGATGCATATCAGCGTGTTCGTCGTTCGTGTAGTCAGCCATCACGATACTCATTGGAACATACAACTAACTGCTACATGTGCTTACTACCGCGATAGCGCTAGTTCACGTCGTCCGCAGCGCGTGATCCTACGCGCATTTGGCATTGATTACTATACATTAGATTACTTACCAAGCGCATGCGTTTCGCGACGCTGCTTATGTTAGATATAGTGAGCGAACCCACGAACACATTCAGCGATCAACTGACATCCACCTTTCGTCTTCTCAGAGCCTGCATGCGTTTTTCGCGGTTTTCACCCTCTCAACGTGGTTTGCGACACCATGTTCTATTGTAATTTTTGTTTCTCTTGATGCCTACTAACAATCATATGAGTTTGTTTCTCCATTAACAGAACACCCTGTATACAGTTTAAACATTTCATGTTGTTGATCAATTGTTACACATCGGCTTACTACCAACTACCATTTAATTTTAAGAATTATAACAGATAGGTTTGCTTTTATCTGACAGATGGCAGCAGGAGTCCTAACGGTAATTTTGTATTTTAAGCAATATTTACGCGCATTTATCTTTTGCGCCAAACTTATCGGTACGGGAAAGCTAATAGAAATAGAACTCATTGAAAAGAGGTTTGACCATGATTTTTTGAGCTCTTGTAATTCGAGGGCTTCATTTTCACCTGGCAGTCTTCGGACAAGGTTTGAAGTATGATAATTAGGGCTGGGAATATCGATTGAAATATTTAACTGGTTAATCAAAATATTTTAATTGATTAATCAAATATTATCAATATTTTCAAATGCTACTCATTCATAGCACACGGAGTATTGGTAACTATATAACGTTAACATAGAATGCTATAAAAATATATTCTATTCAATTTCACGCAACTATCCATTGAATGGATGTAAACAAATATAGAAATAGATTAGGAAATGAAGGCTAACCCGAAGACATTTAATACTGCCCTCCTTACGCCAGAAACATGAATGTGCAAATTTCAAGAGCTTGGTAAACGACTTTAGAATGTTTAGACTACCCGTGTCACTCTACGGAAGTTGCTCTCCTAAAATGTTTCGTAAAATATATTTCAATAAGGGATATAATTTGCGTATCTGGCGAAACCAGCTGATAACCCCAATAGCGCAAATTTGCACATTCATGTCTCTGGCATAAGAGGGACGATATGCTGAACAGGCTTGCCATATCTTGGAATTTCTTAACGTCTATAGATATTGGCTTTTTTTGTAATCAGTAATTTTAGAAATCATCCCTAGTTTTCGTTGAATCGACTTGTGTTTTCTCATGTCGAAATATTGTTTCAAATATTTCTTAATGCGATCATTTATCAGAAATGTTATGTATAAGAACATAATTTAAGACATCTAATCGCGTTTTAGTCAAATGAATCAAATTAAATTATAAATAATAAAAATTTTAATCAGAATAAAAAATCGAGTCGATATTAACTCAACTAAAATATTAAAAAAAATAACTGTATGATTAGCAGTTTCGGTTAGAGTTTGGATGTTCGATTAATCCGACTGATCGATTCGATCAATCAATCGGACCGGCTCTAATAATAATGGAGAAAAATTTACGATAAGATGTATGCAATATGAAATAATTCTTGCCCCCTTTAGCAGGGGGGGAGGGGAAAGAATTTTTGTGCGGGAAAGGAAATTCATCACAAAAAGTGAAACACTTTCTTTTTCCCCAAAACCCGTTGCGTATAATAACTGATTGAGTGATGAAGCTCCGAGAAGCAGATGGGTTGTGATGAGGGGAGTGTCAATAGACATTCTTCGGCCGCGTAAAAAACAATTGAGTGGGGGGTGGGTGTTGGTATGAATGGTTTGTGTTGTACAAAGACAGTTTATTACTTTTCCATAACCCCCCTCCCATCCGTGACGCCGCTCTCCCTGGTCATACGAGAGTATATTTCGCACTCGAACGCAAGTTTAATGGGGTCACATTGCCAGTTCCGGGGCTAACGAGAAAGAGTGCCCCCCTCTGATTTAGAGCCAACCACGATTATCGCCAGAGATTTTCCGTGAACAAATCTGCCACACGAGATTTACAGCGGGTTCAATGTTCATTCAAATATGATGACAAACTCGCGTTAGGGGCGGATTGTATCTTGGGTTTAAGTGGTCAATTAGATCAAGTGGGTCAGGTTCAACGGGGGTTGGGGAGAGGTTTAAGAAAGATGATGGGTCAACAAGATCGATCCTATTTAAAGTTAAATTTGAAATTTCTAAATTAAATTTTAAATAATTGAAATTAAATTCAATGTAGATGAATCCATTCGTGTCAAACATAGAAGTTTCACTTCTATATCACGCGAGATTCTCACTTTGATTTTTTTGGTACAAATGAGATTTTGACCCATTCCGCTTTTATATAGATATCAGCTTCCCGATTTTTTTTTAGCGTATTTCGTGTTGTTTCAATGCGAGTGAAAACTTTTGTCACGACCCATGAGGTTTCTTTAAAAGCTGAAGAATGTTTTCCCTGCTGAGACCAAAGAAATCACTAAGAAATCCCGGTATCTAATAGGATCTCAACGATTTGTCATGTCCCTGTTTGTCATTTCTGTCACTATATATTTGGCTTTTTTTTTTTTTACAAAGGGGAGATGGAAACATGACTTGAATTTATTTTATTCTACGCTGTCAGTTATACGGAGAAAACCCAGTCAGGCCGGGTATCACGACTTGAATTTAAGGGGTCTCATACCTTTTTAGATGGTGAAAAACTATGCTCTAATAGAAATATCATTAAAAAATGCTATTTAACTCTCGATTTATTCCAAATTTTTTACACATGTTCTTGATTCTGTGCTATCTTATGCTGGTAAAAAGTTTTACATATCTTAGAGATACTTTATTTTTTATACATTTTGAAAAAAAATGTTAAAAACAGCTTAAGCGCATGATAAAATACCATGACATCAATGTAATTGAAGAAAAAATTATTAAAAATAAAGGAAACTGTTCAATTCATGAAATGAAGCAAAAGATTGAGATTTCATTGACTCAATATTATTTAAAATTAAAATTTCAAATTCCAAAAAAATTTTAAATTATAATGAAATTTAAAATAAGATTGAATTAATGAAATCTCAACCTTTTGCTTCATTTCATGAATTGAACAGTTTCCTTTGTGTTTAATCAATTTTTATTCACTTACATTGATGTCATGGTATTTTATCATACGCGCAAGCTGTTTTTAATGATTTTTTTTGAAAATTTACAAAAAAATCACGCATCTAAGATTTGTAAATTTTTGTACCAATATAGGATAGTACATACAATCAAAAACATGTGTAAAACATTTTTGGAATAAATCGATGGCAAAATAGTATTTTTAATGATATTTCTATTAGAGCATAGTTTTTCACCATGCTAAAAGGCATAACACCCCTTAAGATACAGTATGTATTCAAAAATAGAGTCATACTTGCGGCAGTTGATTTTATGTGATCGCTTCGTTCTCATCACAGAATACATTTCTGGAAACAGTAGCTATGTGCAATCATGATATGGACATTCGCATTCAGTTTTTGCAAGATTTACAGAAAACTGGATGTTATGCAGAGATTATGATTTTTCGATATAAAACTCACTCGCCTCTACGGGAAAACGGAACCCCGTCCTCTCACATTCCAGATGGTTGCGTTACCAATACACTAACTAGAGCTTGTGCAGGGTGGTCATAAAATAATTTTGTCGATATACGAGAACTTGGCGGCCGCAAAATTCAACTAATGCTTCGAGCTTTAGGTATTTCAGAGTATGCGATTAAAAGAGAGATGAGAAATAAAAAACCTAGTTATATATATTGCGGTTGAAAGTACAGCAACAAAATTTCTAAAAATTCAAACGATAACGCTCAGATTCATTTATTGCAAAATGATCGGCTCATTAAAAAACCACGGATGGTGTTGAAACGATACCTGTATCATCATAAACGCCAGCGCATTACGTAGAGAAAAGATGATCTCGGCAAATTGTTGCTGCGCTAACTGCTCGGTCAGGCATCTCGGTCCGATCTGCAGGAAGCCCCCCGACCGAACGGTTAGCGCACCCCCTCCCCGTGAGATCTATCTTTGTCTGCGTCCTACTCCGACGCACCGTTTCAACGCCATTAGTGATTTTTCACTAATGGCGCCGATCAGTTTGCAACGCATAACATTGACCGTTTCAATTGTAACTTTTTTTGAGATTTTGTTGCTGTAACCGTAACCACGAGAGATGGTTTTTTTTTTGTTTCTCAGCTCTTTCTCGAGCGCTTAGTCTAAAACATGAACAGCTCGAATTTCATTAGCATTAGTTGATTTTCGCGGCTACCAGGGTTCGTATGTCAGCAAAATTACTTCATGAATATCCTGTGTACAGGGTGTCCTGCTAATGCGGCTTTTATCTCATCAACCACCTGTCATAGAGAGGTGTGTGATTTCCATTTAAAAAATTCTCAAAAGGCGTTCCGAAAATTCCCATGTAACAGTTTTTAGAAGGAAAGTTCAGTGCGTAACAAAATAAAAAAAAAAATCTAAATTTTTAAACCGTCCCGTTGTCCTCTAACTTCCAATTAGAATGTTGCTGCCCTGTCTTTTCTGAGCCCAAAAAAAAAAAAAACCTATGGTTTTATTGCAATATTCACTGAGATATTTTTATTTAAAAACCAGATAAAAGGTGGGAAATAACAGCACAGAAAATAACGAGCTCCTCTTCCCCTCATTTATACTGTCCATCCCCACCTTTTCTTCGATTTTGATTTCGAATATCCCTGCAACATTACAGTGAAAAACATAGGGTCTCTTCTGTTTGACTCAGAAGATACAGGGCAAAAGCTTACTAATTGGAAGTTCGAAGATAAGGCGACCTTTTAAAATTTAGATTTTTTTTTAATTTTGTGAGACACTGTATTTTCACTTTCAAAAAGTAATTTTTGAACACATTATGAGCATTTTTCAAATTGAAATCATACCTCTACGACAAACGGTTGATGAAATAACGGCCGCATTAGCACTTACAAGACACCTTGTATAATGAACGGATTGGAAAAAAATTGAGATTAAAATTGTTCCTATATTGGTAACTAGAGAATATTTTCTGCTCAAATTGTGGCGAGTTCATGCTATTTTTTTTATAAATGGATGGTTGTTCAAGCATCTCTAGAGAACCATTTTCTTTCCCAATTCTCCAATAAATAGTTTGTATGATGCAGAATGACGTTGATTTTACAAGAACGTGTTTTGATGATGAAATTCTTTTATGAACATGGTTCTTCCGCACCGAAAGATATTTGGAGACTTTCGCTGTTGAAGCCTGTCACCGGCATTTACTAGAAATCTCGCCTATAACTTGATGCTTCAAAAATCTCGTCTTCAACCCATTTTTGATGGCTCTTCCAATCCGTGACCGAGAGAACTGCACAATTTTCTTATATATGATAATAGGTTACATAAATATAATATACATATTTGAGAAATTTCAAAAGATTAGACATTAATTTAGCATGTTTTTCTCCTTGTAATGAATGTAAATTTCCGGTTAAGTTTTTAATTATTATAAATTAATTAAAATAATTAGTAATTCCGGTTTTGGGAACAACATGTATCATGTGACAAAAAAAAATTATTTACTTAAAATACTATTTTCTTTTATTTAAAAAAAAGCATTTCTCTTTTTTCATGGAAAAAAATTCCAGATCAAAAATCCGGATAAAATTTCTCAAAAACTTTATTGTTCAAAAGCCATAAAAAACCAAATTTCTTTAGGAAAAAATTTTAGCGAAAAAATATGACACTTGTTAGAATCTCTAATTTCCAAAAATGCTAATTTTGTACAAAAAATTGAATGAAAAATCAATAAAAAAAGCCCGTTAAAGTGTTGCATAAATGCACCTTCAGTCAGAAATGGGCAAAAACGCTCTTATTTCGGCAACGACGAACCCAAGACCATACTGTGTTTTTTTTCCGAGTATGTTTCTCATTGCCCAGCCTCCCCCAATTGGCTGTTTATCGACTTCTTTCCCTCCTTTACGCTCGTCAGCTGTTATTCACGTTTTGATAACGTGAATAATAGTTGACGAACAAAGAGAAAGACCGCGTGTCGAAAAATATAACTTTTTCTTCCCCTTCCCTTTGGATAGTACATCTTACACCTACGCCTACAGTATGAGTAAAAAATACTGTATATCCAGGTCACATTGTTATATGATTATATCGGTTCATCAATTGCTTGATTGCATTGCAGGCCTCAGCAAATCTCCAAAAATTTCCATTCCTAGGTCAGGCATCTAACTTGAATTATACATGTCAGAGAAAAAAACAGTACTGGATTTACTTGTATTTAAAAAACTTAAAAACAAGTTAATTTATTTCTATAATAAATATCAAAAATGATATATATTTTTTAAATTGAAATTAAAAAAAAAAGAAAATTTGAAAGGAATATGTGGTCACCAATTGAAAAAATCTAAAACTAGTCAAAGAAGGTAATCATAATTTTCCAAGTTAATTAAAATTCACCTATCTTACACATTACTGTAGATCTATAACCGATTTACGGTACGGGACAGGCAGACGCGGGCCGAAGTACAGGGTGGCCAGGTCATGCGACTGAGAAATCAGGGCAAATCCTTATAAAAAACCAGGACAAAAATCAAAATCACTGATGAAAACCAGGACATCTTGGAAAATAAACTTTCTGAAGACATTATAGTGTCTAATTGTAAGGAAATGAATGGAATTATCTGTTGTTGGCACTAAAAGCCTCAACGTTTTGTACTGTTTAAATCAATATTCTTCAACCTTTCTCTCATTGCAGAGCGCTGCAATTAAGTGAACAATTTCAAAAACAGGCGGAAAACCATATTAGGATGGAAAATTCCCTAGCCGTCTGTATAAATATTTAATATAATATAAATATTGAATAAATAAATTAGAATAGAGTATTTGTATTCTAATTTTGACAACCATAGATGCATTATGGGCATTGTATATTATTTTATCATGTGTATATATAATTTATAATTTCAGTTTTTAATTGGGTTGCTATATTTTTGAAATATATGACATCCATATTTGTTGTGGGCGTCTTTTTCTCAGCCACCTCGTTGTGCGTTTTGCCTGTTGTGGCGTTGTATTTGTATTTCTTTTCCTCGGTTTTTTTTTTTGCTATTCTCGGAGCTCGGAGAGTGGGAGCAATATCACCTGCATGAAATGGGGGGGGGGGGAAGGTCTTTTTTTTTTAAAGATGGGTCTTTCACAGAGAGTTCAGTCGTTAACAATGTGAGAAGGTATTTTTTTGACAACTGGCTGTTGCGAAGATGACTTTTTTTTAAAAGAGGGAAAATTCAACTGTCCCGGTGGGGAGTCGAACCCACGTCCTTTCACTTTTCAGGCAAACGCCCTAGACTGCAAAGGTAACGAATCTCGCAATCTTTCCTTGGGGCTCGTGTGCAGTGAAAGGGACCATACACGGACGGCCTGACTCAAGCCAAGCTCACAACTGATGACGCTGCCACGAGATGGCGACTTATGAAATTTACGGTCCCTTTCAGTGCACACGAGCTCCGAAGAAATAGTGCGAGATTCGTTGGCTTTGTAGTTTGGTGCGTTCTCCCGGAAAATGAAAGGACGTGGGTTCGATTCCCCGCAAATGCAGTTGAATTTTCTCTCTTTCCAAAAAAAATCATCGTCGCAACAGCCAGTTGTTAAAAACCTTCGTATGGTAGCGGGGAGTGACGTTATACCCTTTCATTAACAATGTGTCAGTTATAACGCGAATCAGTGAAATTTATAAGACAACTCGAGGATTTTTGAAAATTATCCTCATTCCCTCGTTAAAAGAATTTTCTATAGTTTATTCATGTATTTTTTTTTTTGACGGTGGTTAAGTCGGTAGACTTAATCTGCTCACAACAGAGGAAGTTTAATTAAGCACACCCTGTATATACAGTCCCTTGGAAAGAGTGATGCAGTTAAAATACTCGCATTTTTCTTCCTTGATCAATTAATACCGGAAGTACGTGTCTATGATCACAAGATATAAACGTTTAAAAACTTGCATTATTAAGGGTGTCCCGTAAGTTCTAATTCGGCAACCGTTTGTCTTAAAAAGTTAGTTCTAATTTAAAAAATGCTCACAGAATGAGTTCAATAATCACTCTGCATTAGTTTCAAGAGTGAAAATACAGTGTATCGTAAAATAAGCAATCTGAAGTTCCATATGATGTCCATATCCTCTATCTTCCAATTAGAAAGTTGTTGTCCTGTCGCTCCCGAGGCCAAAAGAAAAAGTCCATGTCTCTAAGCGCAATATTTTTGCTGAGATATTTCAGTTCACAAACCTGAGAAAAGTTGGGAAAGAATAGCATAAACTAATAGTAAATGCTCCTCTCCCTCATTTGTTATTATTTCCCAACTTTTATCTCATTTTTGAATTGTGATATCTCCGCGAATATGGTACTTACAAACATTAATTTCTTTTTTTGTTGGCTTCAAGAGAGACAGGGCAACAACTTTCTAATTGGAAGTTAGAGAACGGTGAAAGGGGCGTATAAAAATTTAGTTTTCTATTCTATATGACGGACAGTATTTCCTCTCTTGAAACTGGTACAGAGTTATTCTTGACTAGTCTAAGGAACACATGGAGAACACATTCTTGATAGTCTAAATGACCGCATTTTGCGAGCATTTTTTCAAATTAGAAGCACACCTCTAAGACGAATGGTTGATTAGATAAAAGGCTGAATCATGACTTACAGGACACCCAGAACGTCACCGGAACTACTTTATTCTGAGATACTTTCACTGCATTGATAAACGAGGCTTCATATTTCACTCTGATGTAAAATTATCAATTATAACAACGCCATACCCCACACAACACGTACTACGATTCATGATTTTAAATTACTAATGAAATTCCTGTTTTGGAGGATGGAATTATAATGCAGTGGTATCAATTACAGACAGAGAGAAGATATTCGTTTCCAGCGGATATTTATTTGACCAGTTTCTAAGACTTTTCCTTATGAGATGATGGAAGAAATGGATTCCCAGAATGTATTATATTCAATTATCGGATTCAACTACCAAGAGTTCACGAAACTTCTAATATCTGCCTTTATTCAATCTCATCGTAAATATTGAGACCATGAGCCACGCGATAGGCGATGTTAGCAGATGTTCCAGTGTAGCTGACAGGGCCCGATTTCTCCATAGGTGACACGGAGCCCATGCAGGCCAAGTGATACATGGTTTAAGAAGGACATTCAAATTTAAAATATAGTGTATTTTTATAAATTTTATTTGGTAAAATTTTGGAAAATCAGAAAATTCTCCTTAAATCACATCATACCATTTTTAAAGTACCCATTATTAGCAGACCCTATTAAATATCAATGTTAATACTATACCAACCAGTAATAGACTTTACATAGCATGTACAATTCACCTATTTGCAATATTAACTCCTCGACAAAAATATGCTTCAATGCGTCCCAGTGTTTTGTTCCTCTGGCTACATAGAGCAACAGACCTACAACGACACGATCACTCAAGTTCAATCATTACTCGCCACTCATAGTTAGAAAAATTGATGGCAGATGGCAACGCTACACATAACAAACATTACACAGAATCAAGCCTCACGTTAGATTCACAACACGTACACGCATCAATTCGTTCGAAGTTCGCAGAAGCATATAAACGAGGTGCATGTGTAGTTTAGCAGTAGTCTTTTGTTCCATTAATCAATTTCACATCTTTTTGATTTATGAAAATGATTACAAGAAAGTTTGCATGTTTGATCAACATGGAATCTTCAAATCTTCATGAAGATTTTGTATATTTATAATCCAAAAATTCATGCATCTGATCTTGCAAACATATTTTCAAACGAACTGCAACAATTTTCATCTTCGGTTCAGATTGGTGACACAATGACACAAATGTTAAATATCACTAGAGAGGTTTAGAGGAGACGTTTCCAAATGTTGAGGAAGCATTGAATCATCATCGCCAATATCAAGCTGTTCCAGAGAAAGATCATTCTTCTCATTTAAAAGGATAACATCATCAGTTCGCTTATTAAGTATTACAAGTACTTTTTTTATTTTGTGTCACAAAGATATCTCCCTATGCACCTAACAGTATAACACAGGGCCATATATGATGGTACAATCAGCATATTTACCATGGGGGGGGGGGAAAGAAAGAAAAATTATAATACTTCATACAAAAGAGAAAAATGGTATTTTTAAGAAAAATACAACAATAATAATGATGATAATAAATAAATAATAAGAATGAAAATAAATAAAAATGTATAAAAAATATTTAAAATAATAGTAATATAAAAATAAAAGAATAGGAAAAATAGTTAAAAAACAAACAAACAAAAATAATAGCAATGCGAAATATATATATATACAGTCAAACCTCGTTAATGAGTCACTCTTGGGAGAGCAAAAATATGACTTAGTAAGCGGAGGGACTCAAACGGAGTAAGCCATAGCTGTGCCTGAGGACAATTGGAAACTTCCAAAAAGTGACCCGGTAAGCGGAGTGACGTATTAAGTGGGTGACGCACTAACGAGGTTTGACTGTATATAAATTGAAAAAAGTAATAAAAAATAATAAAAGGAGAAAAAGAAAAATAGTAGGAGAAGAAAAAGAAGGAGAAAAGGGGTAAAAGCATGGAAAATATATATACTTAAAAATATAATAAAATACTTAAAAGAAAACAGAAGTCTCAGTTCTTAATGCTACGTACGAATCTTCGAAGGGCACACAGAGTCTCTTCTGAGTACACGAATTTCGATGGTATTGGTGGCCATTGGATTGATAGCTTCCGTAGACCACGTTCAAATACAGTTCTCAGAGTTGTCACCTTTGAACACTCAAAGATCAGATGTTCGGGATCTTCCTTTCCCCTTTTCACACCTACATGTGTCACTCTCTGCCAACTTGAATCTTTTGCGATAAGATTTGAAATTGGCATGTCCAGTTAAAAACTGGGTGAGAACGATTTTCATATTGTGTAAGTACCATATACTGAAAGAAGCACTGAAAGAGGGTACCCAATACCATCTCAACAGCATCTGACGAAACAATGCTCTGGAACCTTTTGTGTCTGACTGGAGAAATACAAATCTGCCAGCTTTACATGCTTTTCAAAATCATACGACATCATCTGATTATCATAGGGTCCCACTTCTTATCCGAAGCTCCCAGGCCGTGCCCGAGGGTGGGGAGTCCCATACATTCAGATAGCAACGAGGTTCTTCTTCTGTCCCGGAACAAACGAAATTGGTGAAACTTCATTCATGACGATGTATGTAAAAGACGTTGCGAAGGGCGAGAGCCAGGGCTGGACAAATCTACAAACATTTAATTGCCTGGCTAGGCACGTGACTTGAAAAAATACCCCATTCAATATTTTACATGGCCGAAAAAATACTACTGAATATATTTATACTGGATTTACTTATTTCATTGTAAAAATTATTTCTCATTGTTATAACCACGCCGAATGAGGCATCTGTTTGCGTGGCGGCGAAATTTGAGAGTTGTTATGTAAATTATTGCTATAGTATTTTATTTGGTACAGTCGAATCCCGTTCTAACGAATACTCGTTTTAATGAATACCGTTATAGCGAAAATCTCGTTTTAACGAACACCTTTCTAATCCTCCAAATAAGTTTGCATAGGAACAATGCTAGCTAACCTGGAATTCTTTTATAACGAAATTTCGTTTTAACGAACTTTTACATGGTTTCACATTCCTCCGGTCTCTTGGCGTTCGTTATAACGGGATTCGACTGTATTTGTATTTTTTTGTGTGTGTGTGTGTGTTTTACTGTCATGTGTGCAGGTATTTAATTTATACATGAATACAAAGCACCCGACACCATCCAGCCTCTCATACGGGCAATAGTTAAAATTGACAATGGTCGATAGAGCCTGGGCGGTGTACGGTATGAAATGAAATATTAAGAAAAACGCAAAAAATAGCTTCATGTAATTCACATAATGCTGAATCTGCCTTATCATTCTGAGACTGTTCATGCAGTGGAACTTCCAATAACGGACACTCGCCGTTAGCGGAAAAACCGTCTTATCCGCATTTGACGCTGTTCTTTGCCAAATTTCCTCTGTTTTTCGAATATTGCACTTAAAAAAAATGCAATTTTTCTAGTTGGCCTCAATAGAGACAGCGCAACAACTTTCTAATTGGAAGTTAGAGCACAAGAGGGACCGTATAAAAATTAAATTCTTTTAAAGTTACACTCTGTATTTTCACTCTCGAAACTAGTACAGGGTAATTTTTGAATGCTGTTGAGTATTTTTTAAATTAGAACTTATTACTTCTACGATGGACGGTTGATTAGATGAAGGAAACATCACCACTTACGGGACATCCTGTGAATAATGCACAATGTCTATTATTAGGTAGCACAAAATGTAAACAATTCTGAACTATATGTTATTAACCATTTTTGAGCATAAATAATATTTTTAATTTACTTTATTATATTTATTATGATTTATCTTTCGGCACCGTCTAAAAAAAGTGTGGTACGTAAACAAAATTATTAAATTACGTTTATATATTTTATTTTTCTCAATAGATGGCTCGAGTGAACTATTGATATGAATAAGGGTTCCCTTACAAAATACTGCGTTTTATGACAGTGCCCCCCCCCCAGACTTCCATGTATATCTCCGCCTATCAGCAGTATCTTAGCTGGACAGCAGTGCCATTGAATCTGAAAGCATTGCACAAAATAGCCATTTTATAAAAATGGTCGGCGGGCTACAGCAGGAAGCTCAGGGGGCCACGTTTGGTCCACTGGCCATGGATTGAAGACCTCCCTGTCCTCCATCAACTGATTTATCTCTGCTCACAATAGATGACGCCACTAAACGCGGTTTGCGAACTTAATTCGTTCCTGAAGTCTATTCGTAAAACGAATTGTTCGCAAACCGAAACAGAAAGGCATCGATATAAAATAAACCAATTCACCCGTTCCTGGGACCAAGAAAATTTTCTAGTGTGAATTTTTACAACAGCTTTTTGTGCACAGGGCCCTGCAATTAGACGCTTGGTAAGCTGGGGGCAAGTTGGCGTTTTGGCGCCCCCATGTAATGCTTAAGGAGAAGTTAACATTTCAGTCCGTGGATCAGATTTGCGGTAATTCTGCCGAAACTGGCAAATGGGGTGCCCATATGCATAGGCGGACATAGACTTGGAAGTCTGGGGGGGGGGCACGGTCATTATTGTTCGGGGGGAGCAAGATGATGATGATGTTAATTCATATATACATATATATATTAGATCAGTCAACTCCATCTTTGACGCTGGGGGCGGGGGGGGGGGACAATGCTTCCCCACCCCCGTATCTCCACCCATGCCCATACGACCCTAATTTACGGGATATTCCAGTAACTGGCAATCCTAACTTTCATATAACACATGTCCCGTTTTTCCTCCCTATTTTTAACAAATTAGAAACTGTACGTGAATTTGGCTATTTTTACGGCTGTAACTGGAAACTTAACTTGCCTTTGACAACTTTTTCAACTATTATTAGAAACTTTACCTGAATTTGGCAAATTTTTTCAGCTATTACTTTACCGCACAGAAATCTCCCATCATATATATCGCCGGTGTTATATATGCGGTGATTTCCAACCAGTGGAGTTGGGTGGGAAATGAAGGCTCCATCCATCGGTGGTCGCCCCCAGGCTCGGTAGGTAAAGAAGTTGCTGCTGACGTTCTATGTCCGAATTCGAGCCCATGGACCTTGATGATAACCTTCACAGGGTTAGACGGGCATCTTACCACTGCGTTATTATCAGCTACTGGGTATGGTATGACGTGTCTCACTAAATAGATTTGTGAATTCAATGGTAGTTAAATTCTGCGCTCATTTCCTAAGCATATTTTGTTTGGGAATTCAAGTTATTGTTTTTTTACTAGATCAAACTAATTATACTTGCAACTGTGAGGTAGGTCCACTATGTTTTCCCTTGGGATGCAGTGGGGAAAAAAATTGGTATGAAGCAAGCGCAGTGAATTAAAAAAGCTTCTGAATCAGTTGCAACTGGCAACTTTACTTGACTTTGACAGTTTTTTCGGTTCTTATTAGAAACTTTAGTTGCCAAATTTTTGGCAGTGATTTGCAGTTTCACTTGCCTTGACAAATTTTCTGGTGATGTCCTTTATTTTTTTGTGAAAGAGATATTGCTAGATTAGGTATTTTTACCGTGTAGCATCTGATTTTCTACCGGAACAACATTCGAGGACCTGATGGAATCTTTTAGTGAGCCGCATTTGGCCCGTGTGGCAGAGGTTGTGCATCCCTGGATTCAATGGTGAAATTTGGCCCGCTCTGGTCCAGCACTGGAAGCATAGGATCTACCTACCCGCCCCAAATTGAGGCCCTGCCTGTAAAACCAATAAAAGGTTTTTGTTGAAATTGTATCTGAATGAACATGACTCTGAGTCGTTAAGTCCCACACCACGTACCCTCCCCCCCCCATTATTTTATTGCACGATCGTACTTGTATCCTACTTTTACTTAAAAATCCGAAAATTAAAAGGTAATTTTGTTAAATATATTTTGAACCGTATGTGAAAATTAAAAGCTCGCTTATTTTACAGGATCGCTATCCGAGATAATTTCGGTTGCCTTTTGATGAAGTTTATTAGAAAAATAGTGTTTATATCATTGAAAAATCGCTGAATTGCGATTTGAATCAACATTTTACAGGCCGAATTCAGATTATGACTGATTTTCTTCATTGTTTTTTTTATCATACTATTTCCTCTTCTTGTAGACCATAGTTTTTCAAACGTTTTATTCCCTTGCTCGTTCCCTTCAATCACATTTCTAATGCCCCAACCTCAAGCCAACTTATATATAGGATTCTAAAATTCATTCAGTACTTTTTACCAATCCCTAGACCGTTTCATTGCTCCAACAGGAAGCAATATTGCAGACTTTGGGAAACACTGGTTTAGACATACAGTGTACGTTATAACAGCCATACGCTATTGCAATCGATTATGATGACCATGCGATACGTTCTGAATATTTCTTTATTCATTCCATGTTACATTTCATCCAATGAACAACATTTTAATTATTCTTTATGAGCGTTGTATAATATTTTATCATGTGTATATATTGTTTATAATTTGTGTGAATTGCATTTTTAATTGGGTTGCTGTATTTTTGAAATATATGGCATCCATATTTTTATCGGAATCTTTTTATCAGCCACCTCGTTGGGCATTTTGCCTGTTGTGGCGTTGTATTTGTATTTGTATTTGTATATGAATGCGCATACACATGAATAGGGATCCCAATCAGGCGCGGATCCAGGGTGATGTGTTGGGGGGGGCGATTTTTCACAATGAAGATGTCGATCGGTGAGACCCAACCTAGTGTCCGCAGGTGCCAAACGTACTTAAAATAAAAAAACTAATAAAAAATTAATTAAGAATTAAAATTATTTAAAACTTTCAATTAATTTTCACTTAAAAAATTAATTAACATTAAAATTAATTACGATTACATTTTAATTGAAAATAAAAATTAATTAAAAATTGAAGGCAGTTAAAAATTAAATCTAAATTAAAATTTATATTTATAAAAATTATATTTTTTCAATATGCAGCATACTTATTTAAAAACTTGCTTGCAGCAACTGGTGTTACAATTAATGAATAAGCTGTTTTTGATAATAAATTTGAACGTTTGCGCCGGCTACCCTCGCAAAAAATACCGTACGAAAAAAATGTTTGAGGTGCAGACTGAATAATGTGTGTTATATTTATAAACATTGTAAAGAATTCTGATGCACATTACCAGTTAAAAATGTTTTCTTATTAACAGTATCATGAGCAATTGCACAAATAAATAAAAACTTTGCAGATGAAAAGAGAGCAGAATATGAAAAGCGTATGAAGAATTGGTATTTTAAAATGTTCCTGGAATACTACTTCTTCCTTCGCTTGATAAAAATTAAAAATTAAGGCTCACAGTTAACCGGACAAAACAATGCGCACAAATAAAAATTCATCCGAATGTATTCGATAAATGCTTTTTCCAGCTTTTCAAGTCAAAGTAGAGAGATACTTTCCGTTTAAATTTAATTTTTTTGATCCCCGTGAAAGTATTAAACGTTTCTCTTTGTGGCGTTATGATAACAATTAGGCAAATTAATATGAATAAAATAAGGATCTCTGTCAACCAGAGGAAATGAATTCTAAGCTAACTCGGATACAAGAAACCTCGTTTAAGAGAGACGATCCTTGAACATTTGAAGGAAAAAAAAATTATCTAAAGCCCTGATCATGGCCTCCACATCCTAGAGCGGGGCCCCTAGGCTGAAGCCTCTAGTGGGCCCCCAGATCAGACTTTTCACGGGCCCCTTTATAGTTAATTTATAGCTTAAAGAAACAAAAAAAAATGATGAGAATCGTCCCCGGCCCTGTCGGCTCCACCCTTGGGAGCATGATCTTTACGCACAACAACAAAGTAGTTATCAAATAAATAGGTAGGCTACTACGCGCACACCGACAGCCCCCTTACCCGTAACGGGTCGCACTGAGCTTGCGAAAAATTCTTGTGACCGCTCAAACTTTAAATGACTTCATGGCTTCAGATAAAAAGCTGAACCTATGCGGCGCAGCTTTTGTCCTCTCATATGTAGGGTCCGTGATAAGGCAGTTTCGGTTTCAGTACAGCACAGGGTAGATGTTTTCCCTGTTCAGATTTTGAATGCCGGTGATGGAATCGGCCAAATGAGCTTTGTTTACATCAGTGATTCCAGGTGAGCCCTCTGTGGTCTGTCTCGTTCGATAGAGAATTCTATCTATTTGCCGGCAGATCCATGTGGGGCCTTCAACTGGCTCTGCTTGTCTCGTACTAATTCATATCAGCTCAGTACTCCCCACTCGGCACTGGACCCGACCAAAGGGAGTTTGTGTCCATCCATGGGGTCCCTAAGGTGGTCCCTCTTGTTTCGCTCAATACCTTGTTTAGTATTTACTCATGATCTGCTTGGCGTATGCACTGAAAAGGTTCGGAACCACTGCTGGAAACTCAAGCATCCAAAGCCGAGCTACACTCACTCCAGCAACTTCTCGTGTTCACGTATACGCTTCGAGGACTTGGCGTTGATGTAGAGAACATTAAGCAGTCTTCTTTCAGTTACTCACGTTCTAGACAGTTAATTTTTCTTTCTGTGAACAATTTTATAGCACACCAAACTTGTATCCTTTCTTAAAATGAAAATAAGTACTACACACAATAAAACACCCATTTATGACATGTCTGTATTTACAAATAATACCTCATTTCCTCCTTTCCATCCTCCTCCTCCATTCCATTTCCTCCTCAGTTCCTCATTTATCACTTATAATTTTCAAACGAGACGATAAAATTTAAAAAATTACAAATTTCCAGCTTTGTATACCCGATTTATGAAAATATTTTGCGTCTGAAACCCATTTTTGTCTTCAAATAAAGTTTCCCATCCTACTACGTATAGAGTCAGATTTTCAATAATCCCTCCAGTAATCCGGTGTTTTTAGGCCGGTTTTCTCCGAGCATAGAAGAGGAAAACATAGTGCGCACATGTTTATGAGCAGAAGTTTGTTATTTAAATGGACTTTTTCAATCAATCTGCAGTAATTCGGCGATTTCGTTAACCCAGTACACCCTGGTGTGATATGTGCCAGATTAGCGAGAGTCTACTGTACTAATAATTCATATCTCTATTAGTTCTAGAAAAATTGAATTCCTTCAGCCTTTTTTTTTTTGCTGGTAATTTTTCAGTTTTTCCCCTCAATTTTTTTTTTTTTTTTGCAACACTGATTTTAACCATCCTCATGCCCCGTTACTGAAGACAATGTCCTATTTACAGAACTAAATGGGCTATAGCCCAGGGCGGCAAGTTCAGAAGGTCGGCAAATTTGAGGATTGAGTGGCCAAGAAAATTAGCAAAATGGGAGAAGGGCGGTGAAATTTTTATAACCCTTAAATAAACCCACCTCTTCCCAGACAACAAGTGACCGTGTCAGTGAGTGACCTAGAGAGTTTGCAAGCACGTGAATGAGCAAAAGCGTGACTTAGAGCGGGAGTAATTAATGATCAAATGAGTGACATAAAGAGTGAGGGACCAGTTCAGTGAGTGGCCTAGAGTCAGCCGTCAGAAGTATACTGGGCCCTCGGAAAAAGTAATTTTTCTGAGCCCCCCACCTGGCGAGACACGTTTACTTTTAAAATTTTAAACCAGAGGCCCCTCTGCATTTGAGGCCCCCCGCCCGCGGGGAATGCGTTAAGGCAGTATTGTCTAGAGCGCGTGTAAGTAACGAAACAATTACCAAAACCAGCGTCAAACACGTGTGTGACCAAAACAGGGTGCAAACATGTAAATGACTAAAAGGTCCGTCCCACGAGGGTTTGCTAGGGGACGCTGGGTAAGATAATTAAAGTTAATAAAAGTCTTTGTCGGACATAAACTGCAAAAATAACAGCCGGCGTGAAGTAAACCGTGCTTGTTCGGTCATTCACAAAGGAAGACGCTCGTTCCTCTGCCTTTGTATTGAAAGCCTTAAAAATTATTGCTTCCCCGAGGCCCGAGACGACCGCGGATCCTGACAAAGACTTTTATTATCTTTAACTTTAATTATCTTATCCAGAGTCACCTAGCAAACTCTCGTGGGACGGACCTTTAAAAGAGTGACTTTAATACAGGTGTACTTGCACGAGTGGGGGGGAGGGCTATAACATGGGATGAAAAATTCGTGGATAGAGTAGTCGAGAAAATTAGACTAGAGTGGAAGGGCGGTGAAATTTGAATAGCCTTCAAATCGGCAAAACCGTAAATGCGCTTCTGACTGAACATCAAAATTACTCTCAATCTCCTAACCTGAATCTCTGGTTCGGTTTCAAATAAACAACTCATAAAGGATGAAAACTTTAATTTGGAACCACCTTAGCAGGAGTTTCAGAGAATTACTAATCAAGAAATATAAAATCTTGGCAACACAAATACACGAAATACTAAATGGTAAATCTTGCTTATTCGAATAGGACGTCAAGATAAAATATGAAAATGTTTTTAAATATGAAAATATAGCATTGAAAAGTTATTGAAACAAGTATAGACTGTTTTCGATAACAAGAAATAATTGACGCATATTTCAATAAAATATGTGGGTACTAATTTGTCTGCATAATTAAGAAAAATTTAAGAGTAAAAAAACTTCCTAATGAAATTCTAATATTGCGCGATTTAAAATAATAAATTTCTTATTCAATTTTGTGCAGACTATATGGTTGTCAAAAACCTATTCAAAAACAGTTTTCCGCCACAGATACGTTAAATAGCAAAAGCTTACTTTCATGCAAATTGGAATGATTTTCATTATTATTTAATTATGATTATCAAGTGCACAATATTAATTTTCAGATTTTTTGTCTGAAAAGATGGTGGTTAAATTTAATTCCCGCAGAACATCCGACACCACACAATCAATTTTATATCGTGGATTCCACTTATAACGTTCCTCAAGGCCGAAACATGGGAAGAGGAGGTAGTTTGGTGCCCCGGGCGCTGGACCGGAGGGGGGGGGCGTGAATTTCAACCTTTTACCTGCCCTTTAACATTACAAGGGACACCAAGATGCTGACCAAGCATCTGGTTGCGGCACTGCTCTTAGAACCTTTTCCCGCTTAGTACGATTCATTTTCGTGGTTCCATCTTCAACTAATGCTCAGACCATAGAGACGTTGCAAGCGGAAAAACGCTTTGAACGGGAAATATTAATATTTCCCGTAAAAGCGTTTTTCCGCTTAAAACGATGTTATGGCGGTTTTTGGAAAAGCATTATACGCGCGATCCACTTTTTATGTTTAATCAAGGTACTTATTTCAAATTACAAAGGCTTTAATTATTAGATGGGGCCGAGGCCTATATTTTCATAGATATTATAGAGAAGCTATGTGTGTTCAAATGCTCACCTTCTGGCGCAGGGCTTTTGAGCTACGTTTTCGAGGAGGGGGGGGGGGCTTTGCTGAGATTTTTCATACTTTTAGGCCCCACTATAGTGAATTTGTAGAGTGAAAATCAAAAAATGATAAGAATCGTCCTGAGCCCTGTTAGCCTCACCCTGTGGGGGAAACCCCCGTTAATGTCATTATCAGTGAATCCGTAAGCGAATGCAGCTTCATTCTCTGGGAAAACCCCAGATGTGCTACAAAAAGTAATAGAATTAATTTTCTTAATATCCATTTATTTTAAAATTTTAGCTTACTGAAAACATTTTTTTTCGAAGATGTAGTGTTCTGTAGCGCGTCTCTCAGTTGACAACCTTGACGAAACAATATGGTATAAGGCTTGAGAGCATAAGAAGAAGAAAAGCCTCAGGAGACCGAAGGTTGCAAAAACAAAAAGGGGACATTCGAAAATAAACAGGGAGAGAGAGGGTGTGAAAAAAGCGATCGAGTAGGATCGTCGTCTCATGTTAACGTTCTTATTTTATTTTTTTTTATTAATAAATTTCTGTTTATGCTTGTCATCATGAGTGCTCACTATTCAAAGAACATAAGGTCACTACATTGGCGCAGTCGGGTAGGATAGTGAGCAATAGATCGGACAATATTTAACGGAAAAACTTTCGTCGTGAGAAGGCGACGCGAAGAGAACTTTTGTCGTGAGGAGACGATACGAAGAGCACTTGAAGAGTGTTGGAAGAACGAAGGAAAAGTGCGGTGAGTGTTTTTTTCATAAGAAAATTCGCTGGTTTTCTTTTCTTTGAAAGAATCATGGCTTTCTTAGCCAGAGGCAAAAAAGAGGACTTACAGCAAGTCGCTGCGGAAATGGGGCTTGAAAATGTTATGCAGATGAAAGTATTTCAACTTAAATCCGCAATAATGGAGGCAGAATGCTATGACAAAGAGTTCATCGAACAGTTTCTGAACACCGTAATTGAGGAGAGAAAACGGAAAGAGATGGAAGCAAGCGAGGAGAGAAAACGGAAAGAGATGGAAGCAAGTGAGGAGAGAAAACGGAAAGAGATGGAAGCAAGTGAGGAGAGAAAACGGATGGAAGCTAGTGAGGAGAGACGAATGGAGTTCGAACTCAGAAAAATGCAACTAGAAAATGAAAGGATTCGCATCAGCGCGGCAGGTGAATCCCCGATTAACTCAATGGCAAGGCCAAGGCTAGAACTACAGAACATTTTACAAAAGTTCGATCCGAAGAGCAACGAGATTAGCCTCTACCTGGTGCTGTTTGAAAGGCAAGCGAAAAGAGCCGAAATAAAAAGGGAACTTTGGGTTTCATATCTGATTGGACTATTACCTTATGAGGTGGCGCAAGTCATTGCTAGAGAAAATGAAGAGACAACAGATGACTATGACCAAGTCAAATCCATTTTGCTTAAGAGATATAAGCTTACTCCCGAGAGGTTTCGACAGATGTTCACGAAGCATAGTAAACGATCGGAAGCAACGTGGTGTGATTTTGCTTATGAACTCAGAAACTTCTTCACTGAATGGATCCGAGGCCTGGAGATTACCACGGTTGAAGAACTGTCTGATTTGATTATTACGGATCAGATAAAACGCAAAGTACCGTCAGAGATTCGAGATCATTTTATTGACGAGTGGTCTCAATTCAAGCGACCCGACATCCTTGCTAATAAGTTGGATGACTATGAGAACGTCAGGGCAGACATCGGCGAGGATATGAAAGCTTTCTCCGGAGAAGAAAAGTCATTGTTACAGCAACAACACTTCAGTTATAGAGAGGGACGAGGAACATCGACAAGAACAGCATATCAACCACCAACTCGGAAATATCATAGCAATAAGGACTGGAACAAAACCGAAAACACGATTATCAGAAAAACTCCAAAGGAGTGTTACATCTGTGGACAGAACCATTTCGCTCGAGATTGTGACCGAAGATATAAGGCTAACACAAAAGAGAAATCGGAAGATAATGTGTTGATCGCAGAAATTCGATCGGAATTATTTAATTCCAGTGAATCGAGTCTGGATTTGAACCCTTTACGTTATGCTGACATTTGCGTAGATGATAGAAAAATCAGAAGCTTAGTGGATTCTGGTTGTCAAATCCCAGTGATTCATTCTGACTGTATACAGGGACCAATAACTAAGAAAGGGAAAATCATCTTAGCGAGTGCATTTGGAGAAAGAATTGAAGCATCCCTTGTGAATATCAGTGCTTCGCTGGAAATAGGAAATAACGAAGATTTTTGTAAACCTGTTGAAATTCTCGCTTCAGTAACAGATAAAATTCGAGAACAATGCATTATTCCACCAAACGTACATGGACTACTTTGCGAGTCCGCAGACACCGAAGAAGGGCGATTGTCCTTCCCCACTATAAGGGAATATCACAAGCCTCCTGCGACAGAGCGAAGGGAGAAGGGCGTGAGTGTGAATATTGAAGAGGACAAGATGTCATCTCTACCCGAGGACAAATACAAAAGACAGACTGAGCTGGTGGATGACCTGGCTGAGCATTTCGACACCACCAAAATCTGCGAAATCAAACGCGAGAAGGTTGGAGAAATTCACCATCTCAGTACAACCAAGAGCCGAAGCAAATCTGAGTGCACCCTACAAATGGAATTGGATCTAAGAAGGATCATAGCGGAAGCTCGTGATTATGACGAAATGGCATACTTGTGGACATCTTGGAGAGACGTCACTGATAAATCCGTCAGGAAATATTTCTGGGAATTTGAGAAGCTCAGCAACGAAACCGCGAAGCTTAATGACTTTGAAAACACCATATCCATGTTTCGGGATAGCTACGAATGTGACATACTCGAAGACGCCATATCTAAGCTGTGGAATCAGGTGAAACCGCCGTACAAGCAACTCCCCGTTGATGTCCAGTGCATGACCAGGAACTGCTATGGTAGCGACAAGATTCAAGAATGCGGACCCGTACCGGCGTATATTTTAGAGGACATGTGGACCCAGCAATGGGGTAGCAATATGGACCACGTGAAGCAATTGACCGAGAAGCCATCGGTGGACGTCGCTCCGGCATCAAAAGCGGAAAATATAACGGTGCTGGAAGTGAAGACGGCTGAAGAGTTTTTCACTTCACTGAGATTGAAGCCGATGACGAAGGTCTTCTGGAAGATGTCTATATTCGACAGATCCAAAGGCAAGAAGATAGTTTGCCACGCGTCTGTCCACGAATTGTCCAATGGATTGGACTTCTGGATCAAAATGTTCGCAGACAGAACCGAGGATGATTTCATCACTATTCACCATGAGATGGGACACATTCAGTTTTTCATACAGTACGAGCATCTGCCACACGTTTTCCGGGGCGGAACGAATCCTGGTTTCCACGAGGACATCCTCGTCCTGCTGTTGATAAAGGGCTTCGACATGAAACACGAGGGTTTAATCACGTTGATGTCCGACGTAATGCGGTCGTTTCTGAACATCGACGTGAACGTGCTGATCCATGCCAATCGGTCCGACGAGTTGACGTCCGAGAAGTTCTGTGAGTGTGCCATACATTGCAGGAACGCAATGTATGGCATAACGGTCAAAAGTGCTCAAGAAACTCCTCCAGACGGATTTCTTCCGAATCTCGGTGATACGCGACGTGGAGATCATCGAGGTGATAACGACCAGGGCATCTAGAGAGTTGGTTGATGCTGGACCGTTGCTGAGATACTTCGAGCCGCGCTGTTGGAATTCGTCAAAGAACAGAACAAACAAAAGAATTCAGTTTGTGTTTATAGGTAAACCCAATCTTGCGTGGGGGGTGTAGTGTTCTGTAGCGCGTCTCTCAGTTGACAACCTTGACGAAACAATATGGTATAAGGCTTGAGAGCATAAGAAGAAGAAAAGCCTCAGGAGACCGAAGGTTGCAAAAACAAAAGGGGACATTCGAAAATAAACAGGGAGAGAGAGGGTGTGAAAAAAGCGATCGAGTAGGATCGTCGTCTCATGTTAACGTTCTTATTTTATTTTTTTTTATTAATAAATTTCTGTTTATGCTTGTCATCATGAGTGCTCACTATTCAAAGAACATAAGGTCACTACAGAAGACATGGCCATTTTTTGATCCACGTCAAGCTTGCGGGTTTCAGAACTGAATTTAAAAAAAAAAGAGATAACAAAGGCTAGAAAACGATGATTCATCTTATTGGATGGCTTGTGCTTTATTGCGCGTTACCAAGAAAACTGAAGGGTGTAAATTTTTTTCCTCTCTACACGAGCCCTTAGGCGCTAGGGGGTAAGCGAAAAGGCAGCGTGACAGCCGAATCGTATGGAATCCCTGTAGAACCTTAGTGGGAATACAATTGACCCTCCTCCGGCTATGACTTCTTTATTTTTTCGACCTTACCAGCAGAAGAAATCTCAAGGTGAAACTTGGGGAACAAATTTTATGGAAAGGAACTTTGAGAAAAAAAGGAAATTAATTAAAAAAATTAAGGATTAATAAAGAAAAAAAGTGAGGTAACTGGAGTTATGTTTGCTTGAAGGCTCTTGGGAGGGGCGATCGCCCCTTCACCTATTGTTTAAAGGCTCTTGGGGGGGGGGCGATCGCCCCCATCGCCCCCCCCTGGATCCGCCACTGATCCCAATTGTTATTCTTTGTCTTTTCAACTCAGAATGTTCTCTGGCTCAAACACGCCCTCCGCCGTGTGTTTGTTGGGAGAAAAACACACACGCGTCAATGAAGAGATATATGTTTCAGAGAGCTAACACACACAAAATTCACTCTAAAGGGCGGAAGAAAGAAAATAATGCCGGGAAAACTTGAGGACAAAGGAGGACAAAAGGGCAAATTTTCAAAAACGTAAGAAAATGACATAAAGAAAAAGAAGACGTCTAGTAACCCAATCATTCTTTCAATTACAAAAATATCTTAAATAGGTGTTTGCTGTCGCCATCTATACACCACCGTTGTTATTAAGTGTAATATTTACTAAAAGGACTTATTTGACCATTCCCGAGAATATGCCTGCGTGCTGCCATCTATTTAGTTTTATACAGAATTTATTTAACACATTCTAGTATGTGTGTACGCACGGTATTATGTTTTCCGCAATAGGTATTTGAAATTTAATAGAATTTTTGACTTAATGCAGTATAAACTTTACAGAGCCAGAATTAAATCTGAAGTTATGAAGGAGTATAAAAAATATATTTTTCATATTGAATCATCACTGAAAAATGACCCTAAAAAATTTTGGTCTTTCTGCACTATCAAAAATAGAAATGTTCCTTTAAATATGAAATGTAATAATAATTTTTTGTCGACTACTTCTGATACTGCAACTGCATTTGAGAATTTTTTCAAGTCTAGCTACATCACCAGTGCTACAAATGATATCTATATCTCCGATACGGCTTTTCCTAATTCTTCTAATGTTACCATTGATAATATTTCTGTGGATGATATTGTTCATAGTATAAAGAGACTTAAAGGCTCTTCTCTAGGTATGGATGGTGTTCCTTCTTATATAGTTAAAGCTTGTGCTATAAACTTTGTTTTTCCGTTGCTAATTATTTTCAATTTATCAATTAGTACCAAAATTTTCCCTGCCGAGTGGAAGAGAGCAAAAGTTGTTCCCATCTTCAAAAAAGGTGACAAATCTTGTATCGAGAACTATAGACCTGTTGTTATTTTATCTCCGTTCGCTAAAATCTTCGAATCGATACTACACAAAAAAATTTTCAATCAGATCAAGTCCTGTATTTCTGCGAATCAACATGGTTTTGTCAATGGTAGGTCTACTGTCACTAATCTCCTGAGTCTTAATGCCTGTATTATCGACGCCATACATAAAAAACGACAACTTGATGTAATATATACAGATTTTTCAAAAGCTTTCGATCATATCGATCATGGAATTCTTATCAACAAAATTAGTAAAATCGGTTTTAACTCTGACTTAGTGAATTGGTTCATTTCCTACTTATCCAACAGAATGTTGTATGTTTCCTATAAATCCAATTTAAGCCAAGGTTTTGTTGCTAGTTCTGGTGTCCCTCAGGGATCTGTGCTAGGCCCGTTGTTATTTATCATTTTTATCAATGATCTATCCGCACTTTTCAAAAATTGTCTACTCTTTGCGGATGATTTGAAGATTTTTAAAAGCATTGATTGTATTGATGTATGTTATAGCCTTCAAAATGAGCTGTCTTTACTTCACGAATGGTGTTTACTTAATAGACTTAATCTCAATATTGATAAATGTTTTGTTCTTTCATTCACTCACAAAAAGAATCCAATCTTTTTTACGTATATCATTAATAATAGCCAATTGCTTAGAAGAACCTCTGCGACCGATTTGGGAGTTATTTATAGTACCAATTTTAACTTTGCTGATCACATTAAAAATCTTTGCTCTGTGTCATATAAAAAACTTGGTTTGCTTAAAAGAATGTCGAGAGATTTCAAGGATAGTAATACGTTAATATCCCTTTTTAATACGCTTATAAGATCTAAACTTGAATATGCTTCAATTATCTGGAACCCATTTCACGCTTGCCATATTATGAGTCTTGAAATTATTCAAAACAATTTTCTAAGGTATTTATATTTCAAAAAATATGGTCCTTATAACAATATTCTATCTGCCACACATCTACGAAACAGTTTCAATGTCAATAGCTTACAAAAACGCAGAGAGTACTTGCTCGTTATTTTTTTCAAGAAACTGTTGACTAACCAAATTGATTGTATACCAATTCTTAATGAAATCTGTTTCAATATTAAGTGTCACAATACAAGATCTAATTGTTTATTTGCCATCAAATCATATAATACTAATATTGGTAATTTCTGTGCTATAAACAGATTTTCTGAATTTTATAATCCGCTTCCTCAACATCTGGATATTTTTCATTCGTCTGTTACCGACTTTAGAAGATTTTTGCTGTGATTGCGTTGTATATATCTTTGTATAGAATTTTTGTATTTTGCGTAATTCTTTGTTACTTTTTATTTGTCTTTTGTGTACTTTATCATGTCGCTTTTTCTATTCTGTGCAAATTTTTATTTTTACTGCAAGCTGTAATTGGGTTTAAACCTGTAGCTTTGTTTTTATAAATAAATAAATAAAAATAATATTTTTGGTTTAAGGAGTCTTCTACCTTTTAATATGATAAAAAACTTTCTTATGAAGAAATATTATTAGAAATGTCAATTATATATATATCTATTGATTTATTTACCACATATATATTTAATTATATGTTTTATGTTATATATATAACACATATCTTCATGGATGTATCTTATGAAACTAAGAATATCAATTTCATTTGATATTGCAAATGCTGTGATCACAATTCAGGGGCAGTTATATCTATTTTTTGCAATTAATCGCGTTTATTTCACTTATTGATGTTGCTCTGACGGTTTGCATCTTGAATTGTTTTTTATGAATAGCTTGCAATGATATTCTCTCCTTATTTTTGGAATGCCAGCAATATGGCTCCTTTTCGTATTCTTGATTTTTATTGTTGTCCTTATTTTTTGGATGAACAAAATGATGCATAAAATTCATGTGATATTGATGTAATTGCAATACAGAAATGGTGCGCGTTATGTCTTCATTATAACTTTCTCTCTGTGTTGTTCTTGAATATATAGTTATATTATCACAAAAAATGAGTAACTTTGCCTGGTTTTAATTTATACAAAAATTGCCACGTTTTTAAGACATTTCTCATTTTTTGTGATAATATTTTAGCCCAACGTGTGCTTTCTTTTTATACTACGTCCGTTGATTCCTGGGACTTCGCCAATATGAAAAAAATAAAAATGACCATTCGACCAGTTGAATTTATTTGTCTTAAAAACGTGGCAATTTTTGTATATAGTTATATGACTGATTCCAGACGCCTACAGTGTGCTGCAAACTAAGCTTGCTTGTACCAATTTTTTTTTTTTTTTTGCATGAACTAATCTTGTATTGATTAAATATCTCTGATTGGTGTCTCTCGATTGTGTAAAATTTTATAATGTTTTGGGTAGCATATTAACATCAGCTACTTCCCACTCCCCCTTTATGGATTTTTCCCCTTTATTTTTCCGACTGTGTTGTTTTGTGTTTTGTCTCGATGAGAATTCATTTTCCAAAAGATTTGTATAAACACTCCTATCCTCACTCTTTTCATTCGCTACACATACATACCCTACACCAGTGGTTCTCAACCGAGCTAGTGGTACTGGTATACTATACTTCAAGGGGGGGGGGGCACGGAAGAAAATGGAGAAAGGATCCATCATAAGCAGTATGGAGTGCTGCAGAGAGCTGAGAAGAAAAATTAAGGTGTGAAGAATAAAGATTTTTTATATTAAAATGACTATACATTATAGAATCCAACAAAACCACCCATAAAACCGTCTTAGGCATGGACCCACCCGGGCCTCACCGCCTACATTTTGCAACAAGTTCCTTGGGATCGGATTTTTCGCCGGTCCCCGGCTAGATTTTTCACAGACCCCCCCCTTCTCTATATTAAATTTATAGTGTGAAAAACAAAAACAAAAAATGATGAAAACCATATCAGGCCCCGAGCTGCAGCTCTGTCAGTCCCACTCTTGTGAGGGGTCATGCCCGTGGGTCTCATGCCCATAAGTGACCCCACCTTATGATATTTTGTATTGTACAATTAATTTTGATAATAAGTAGGAAATATGTAGGCTGTTGATTTCCAGCTAAGTATGTGACTACCATGGCATCACTTTGCCTGAGGGAGGCATAATGTTGAGACGGTCCTGATAGAACTCGGACTAGCGGGGAGATCAATAAATTCTACGCCAGCAGTCTGGAGGCCAATTTTCTTTGCCAAATTTTCGTTTAGTATAAATTCACTGAAAAACATCATTTCAATACGTGTAAAAGATTTTGCTTCTAGATGAGAGTTGAAGACTGGGTAAGGCAGGGGAGCCACGAGAAAAAATAATATGGTTCAAAGGGGGCCCACGGGCAGAAAAAGGTTGAAGAAACACTGCCCTACACAACTCACATACAGCACAAACTCATCTTTCCACTTCACATACCACTCCTGGTGATCAGTAAGTCACCAGACAGCCCGCAAAGGCTGGACGGAGACAAAAACGTTCAATTGTGGTCTGTTATGGTCCTGTGCCAGTACAAAATGTTACTCGTCTCCGATACTTAATTTATTACAAATTTTAAAACAAAACGCATCGGAAACGGCTTGCGCGTATGATAAAATAACATGACATCAATGCAATTGAATAAAAATTGATTCAAAATAAAGGAAAACAGTTTAGTTCATAAAATAACGAAAACAATTTGACATCCATTCGTAAAAAAATAGTCGATAAAATCTCAATCCTTTTCATCATTTTATAAACTGAACAGTTTCCTTTATTTTGAATCAATTTATTTTTTCAATTACATTTGTGTCATGTTATTTTATCATGCGCGCAAGTGGTTGTTCCTATGTAAACTTATTCGGGGGATTAGAAAAGTGTTCGTTATAAAACGAGATTTTCGCTGTAACGGTATTCGTTAGAAAAAGATTCGACTGTAACATATCTACATTAGGAAGTTTGTTTACCATGTTAAAAGATAGGAGACCCCTTCAATGCCTTTATGAGTTCACTGTAAGCTGTACAAAGTACGTGTTATAAAAATGCTTTTAATGCTTGTCATTTGATGTCGATGACCCCAACACGAAGAAGACTGATGACAGGTTATAATGTTTGTCCCATCCATTTATTTCATGAATCGAATCATCAGAATGTCCACATCCAGCATTCCAAAATTAAAGTATGGGTTCATTTCCTACGATTATTAAATTTATATTGAAAAATATATTTCATTTTTTTTTCCTTCAAATTCTTGTTTGATACCGACCGTGGAAAATATATTTCTGCTGAATGTTATGGGCGAGTGGATGAAGCTAATAATACTGTGTCAAATAGAAACATTCATTTTAATGATCAATTATTCATTACAACAACTTTATTAAAAAAGATTTGTTTTTTAATTTGCACGATGATTAATTCTGTAAATTTTGTTCATTTTTTGAATTTGTAAGTTTTATTGTTTTGAATCCTTATAAGTTTGCTCTTATTTTGCAAATTAATTTGAATATACTATATACTGTAATATATGTAATTAATGATATCAAAATCAAATCTCTCGAGTAATACATAGAATGCAATCTATCGTTTTTTTTTTACTCTTTTTAAGTATGTTATATTTGACTGTATGTATTTGTGTATTACACGGGTTTTTTTTTTTCTTAACCTTTTTCAGTCAAAATCAGGAACAACATCAGCTTCGCGATCCATGGGACTTGTTTCTCGAAATTAATGAAACCAGTGATGCAACAAATGAATTTATAACAGGACTGTGTCAGCGGAATTTTTACGACTCATCTTGGAAGTCCCTGCGCAAAAAGTTTGGGACATGACTCATATCTGCAGAATCCCTGGGTGTAAGTGAATTTGTTTGACCCATCTTGGAAGACTCGGCCAATCACGTGAGGGTGGTGATCAATAGCTGAAGATGCCCTGGTTGTCAGTGGATATTCACAACCCATGTCGGAAGCCCCTGCGAATGAAAGTTGGGTCATGATCCATAGCTCAAGAGTCCAACCCAGAAACAAACTTCACGTTAGGTTCACATCATGTACACGCATATTCCGGCCTGTACAGATTCGTTAGAAATCACGTAGAGGAATGTGTACGAGGTGCATGAACGGATAAATAGTAGTAGCTCAAGAATCTCTGGCTGTACGTGGATTCGCACGACCCTTCTCGGAAACCCCGCGAATAAAGTTTAAGAGCATCCAAAAGAAAACAATTTAAAATGACAAATTTATTTATTGAACAGTTTTTATGATAAAACTGAAGCTAACAAGTGCTATTGCGAATTATGAAGAGTTTTTTTACTACAGTCCACGCCGCTTGATGTGATCACTTCGGGACTCGGGGTTTCTCTGATAGCAATAACCAAATCATAACTATATCCGGAAAGTTCCGTTTGCAAGTACGGTGGCAATACAATCTTTTTCGACTTCGACAAACGGGACGTATGGTAAAGGGTTATTACAGGCCTGTCATTTTGGGGGGGGGGCAGAGGGGGCCGTTGCCCCCCCCCCCGGCTTTTGAAAATACACTAAAAATGGTATACATATATATACATACATACATTGAGTACATGTGCTTTGCCCCCCCCCCCCCCCGCGGAAAAAGTTGAAATGACGGCCCTGGGTTATTAATAAAACGGGACAGCTCTGCTTTTCGTTCCCACATAATTGGTTGCAAATTGTTCAGTTCTTCCATTTTTTTTGCTCCATTTTAAAACGGGACGTCCTCTCCCCCCACCCCCTTTGAGCTAAAATCCTTTATTATTATTAAAGCATTTTGAGGCATTAGAATGGTACTAACGTCTAATGCACATCATGAATTACGATATTTTTTTTTTAATGTAAAAAATACGCTTCATAGATCCCTTGAGAAAGTCGTCCGGAAAAAGAACTTTTTTTAGAATCTAGTCACATGAAAGAGAATGGACAAGAATGGACAAGCATTGAAGGAAAGAGTTTTTTTCTCGTTTATCGTCATGTATTTGCCTTCACTATGGGATGACCATTGCAAAAGCAGCTCCACGCGTACATGGATCACAGTGGGACTGATTACACACCTATGTACTGATTACGAAATTGAGTATGGGAAATGTTAGTTTCAGAATGCGGAAAAAAAACTTCCGATGGAAAGAAATATGATAACATTATCCAAAGCCCTGATGATAACTATAAATGATTATTGTCCCATTTTATGATATTGGTCAGTTCCGTTCTTTGCAAAAGTGATAATAATACCTGAATGAAAGCATTATTCGTGATTCTAATGAGTGGTATCGACTGTATTTGTGAAAGTATAGTTAACCAATATTGAGATGAATTGGGTAATTCGAATGGTTATGCAGTCCCCCTTGAGCTTCGAAATAACCAAGTCCGACTTCAGTATCAATATCTCTTCCGTATCACAATAAAACTCAAAATCGATCCATCAAACCTAATCCTATTGAATTAAATCAAATTATACTCCGCTCAGTCCAATATGATCTACTTATATTGAAACATAATCTAACGTCATATTTTATCAGTATAAAACATAAGCTCTTTTCCTAAGTGAAAAACGGAGATTTCATTTATTTTACGTTTTCCTGCCAATAATACCACCAAAATATATAGTAACTATCAAATTTTTTCCTATCATAAGAATGGAAGAGATTTATCTGTTATCTTAGAGATTTTGAGGACAAACAAAAAGATTCTTATTCGATGAAACGGAACGATATGACAGATTCTTCCGCAGAGATTCCACATTCACAATCGTTTATCAAATACACACATACAGTACGTTTTCGTTGAATACTGAGAGATTTCTTTCACACAACGTGACATTAATGGAAAAAAAAACTATAACGTTTTCCAACTTTGTAGAAAAAGAAAAGTTATCATTTTTTTTTTCAACTAAGATAACATCTTTTTTTTTAATGTGTGGGTGTTTGAGAGAGAAGTATTTGCTTTATATTGTCTCGTGGGATATGACGAGAGCGTAGGAAAAACAAAAGTGCGTGTTTTTCCTCGTAATCCGTCGAAAACACAATCCTCTGTCTTCGAACATAAAGACGATACGATGAGTTTTCTACTCCACATGTGTTACTAGCAGATATAAACGAAGGGTATTGTTCTTGGAAAGAAAAATCGAATAGAGAAACGCTGAAATACAAAAAAAATCCATGATTATATAGGTAGGCCTATGGGATGGTGGAAAAAGTTTTAAAGACAGCCGAAAAATCCCCATATCTTTAAAACCTATGGATATAAGTATATTAAGATTTTACAGCGATAATTACGAGTGTACTTAAACATTTTCTACTGAAAATAAATTTGATGAGTGTTGCACCACTGTATGAAAAAAAAATTTTCAAATTATAATAAGTTCAAAACCGATAAAAAAGTATCAGGACAATTATATATAACATTATTTTTATGGGCATCTTTTTCTCAGCCACCTCGTTGGGTATTTTGCCTGTTGTGGCGTTGTATTTGTATTTGTATATTAAACATTATATTAAGTATTTTACGCTATTACCTATTTTACCTATTAAGTATTTTATCTAGTATTATTTTACACGAGTGTTTTCTGACATAATAGGTAAAATAGGCAATAGGTTAAAATACTTAATATGATGTTTAATATAACTGTCCTAATACTTTTTGATAGGTTTTGAACTTATTATAATTTGAACAATTTTGTTTCCTACAGTGGTGCAACACTCATCGAATTCATTTTCACTAGAAAATGTTTAAGTACACTTGTAATTATCGCTCTAAAATGTTTTAGAGAAGTATTTTATCTAGTATTATTTTACAACCTATAAAAAGTATTATTTGACACGAGTGTTTTCTGACATCGGGGAGAAGGGGAATCGGATTTTTCTCATGTTGGCGTAACAGCTGAGGCTGTTTTGATCAGTCATAGGCCGTGGAATCGATTTTTTTTTCTGAAAGAGTAAAGACGGCCATTATTTATTGAACATTGTTCTCAGAGGAACTGCGATGTTGAACTGAACCTGAATAACCAGATTCATCCATCGCTTATATGGCAGGAGCTTTCAAACTTTTCCATCCGCGGCACCCATTTCCCAATCAGCGCTTATCCACTGCTCCCCAAGAGCAGTTTAACGAAGAATCTATTCGAAAAACCTTTACCAGGGACGCCTTGGAGGGGCGTCTCTGACAAAGGATAAAGAGGTAAAATATTTTTTAAAACATTTGCTTTTATTTCAAAGCCCTCAAAAAGAGCTGCAGATAATAAACAACAGCGTATACCCACACTTAGAAATTCCAACGTTACTTTTAGCGTATAATCTACGGAACATACGCTAGAAATCACGTTGATTCAAAAATTATCAATTATTGGTGAATGCGATTTCGAAATTAGTGACATGATTTTTAAGTATCGTGGCGAGATTTTTTCAACCTTAAGGGTAACTAGCATTTCCTCACTAAGTTGGAAAATACTAGAAGACCGGAATTAGGTTACCAAAGCTACGTTTTCACTAATAGCGAACCCCTGCTTTAAACTGCTTTGTGCAAAACCATCAAAATAGTCACACCATCACATTAACTTACCGAGTGACAGATCTTAGCATCAATCACAACGGGGGGAAAATCAGTATATAAATTATTGGTTCAATTTCATTTCATTCGTAACATTAGTTATATATATAAGTTAAATTTTATTAGCAAATTTAGATTGCATCAAAACAGCTAGAGCATTATTATCAATCCGTATTTGCATCATACTGTATATGCAATATGAAAAATGCATTAACGTTATAAAAATGTTCAAAAGTTGATTTGACATCCCTCCTCATCAGTAATATTCTAAAGCTGAAATCAGTAGCTATATATTATATATTACATCAAATTATTTCCACTAAATTCCCACCAAAGAAGGAAACAAATTTTTAAGACATTTTTTTTTCGTATATTTTTCTGCTTTACGTTTAAGGCTAAATTTTTTGTGAACCAATTTAAGGAATTTCATTCGGATAAATTCGATTTTACGAACTGACCCTTCAATCAATCATTGAGCAAAAGAAAAAAAAAATCAAACCATCAGGTAAATAAGAAAAAAAAAATTAAGTAAAGAAAAACTCTCAATATAAAAATATCTCGTAAGTGCCTTCCTCTTCCCTAAAAGTGAAAACATAATTCAATAAAATTTGCTGCCTAGAAAAAATAACTTCCTTAAATTTTCTTTAACATTTTCCTTTCGTACAGTCATTTCAAATAGATAGAAGGATCTTAGGGGGAAAAAAAGTAAAATGGATTTCATCAAATGGATTTCGCAAAGGATGCCAGACAATCATGGAAGAATAACATAAGTTACGGAAGATCACCGAATTCAAAGAATTGCTATGAAAATAAATACAGATATATTTGTTATATGAAAAAAAACTATTGCAAGAGTTACGAGATATCTTCAAATAATTCAATCAGAATTCATTGGAAATATTCAGTTGTTTTTACTAGTCTCAAAGTCCTACTGAAATAAAGAGCCCCCAACCCCGAATAAAATGTTTATAACTTTAACATTGAAAATAATATAAAGTTCAATATTTATACAAATACAAGGCCGCAACAAGCAAAATGCCCAACGAGGTTGCTGAGAAAAAGATGCCCATAACAAATATGGATGTCATATATTTCAAAAACACAGCAACCCAATTATAAATGCAATCATAAAAAGTAAACATTAAAAAATTCAAGAATTCATAATTCCGCACTTGCGGAAGATGCTATTTTTTTTATTCAGATTGGAGCAGCACCTTCTAGAAACAGAAGGCCTCCCCACGCCACTCGTGACGTCAGCATGTAGTCCATTTCCCTCAGAATATTTAGGGAAAAAAAAATTCCCTTCTGATGCCAGTATCATCGTTCTTCGAAAAAGAAATGATCGGAATTGGCGATTTCTATGCCCCCCCCCCCCACATCCAATCACCATGCTGTATTTGTGAGCCAACCGGGAAGATTCTACGACAAAACAAGAAGAAACGAAACAGGATGCTGTGGCTCAAAATGTGGCAAACGTGCTAGGTAGTCTTAATGGCGATGCAAATGAACTTGGCAACCCGTGCGTAGGCGTTTTATCTCTAAGATGTGCTGATTAGAGCCCCCTTTATGTACAGATCGACGCATGCGCCAACTTGGTCCTCTTTGTAGCGCTGCTCAATGTTATCCTACCGTAGGAGATCCCTAGGACTTTTTCCTGTATTTTTAATTATTATTAGCGTGTTTTTGACAGTTGTTTAGCATATGAAGGCTTCTTAATTTGGATACGAAAAACTCCGCGTTTAATGCATTTTCGTCATGCGTAATCACAGCGTTTTTTGTCAGGAGGGGCAGACTTTGCTCCAGTCACTGTAAAATTCCAAAGCTTTGTACACGGCAAAATGCGCATTCTGATTGCACGTGTTGGTGCGTTCTGAATATATGAAGTGATTATGTTTTCAAAATTATGTGAGTTTTGTGTTGAACTGGTGCTGCCGGCCATCTGTCTTCCATATATTCAAGTGGAGAAAACCGCAGCGAGCGCTTGAGTTTCTATATTATTCAAGTACCGTGTTGAAGGTTTTCCTGCTCTCTGAGGAGAGTTTTTGAGGGACACCGGTTCGCATTCGTACCTTGAAGTTGGAAAACCGCAAAAAACCAACTTCAGCCGACCACCACTATGCCGCCAACGGTGTTCGAACCTATATCCTTACGGAAACTAACTATGATGAATTATGGTGCAATTTTAACCACAGTAAGGTGGAATCCATAGAAGAAACTGCAATGACAGGACCGCAATGTTGGATAACCTCGGTTTTACTCACCGGTGTTCATCTCAGCATCAACCCCGTCACGTACAGACTTTTAACAACACAGTTTGGAGGATCTCTACTTGACGTATTGACAATAAAATTGGTAACCTTGATCGAGTGTTTGCTCAATCTAGAAAAAAAAAGGGTGGGAATCATAAAAAGGAAAAAATAATAAATAGAGAAGGGGGAAAACAGAAAAGTAGATATAAAGAGAGAGATTACAGGATATATCTTTCAATAGCCATCACCAAGTGTTCTATTTCTCTCTTACATGTATATAGTAGAAAAATACGTTATATGTGTGGGAAAACCCATTCACAGGAATATAGAAAGAATGGACGGAAAAAACAACTTCGGTTCATAGGGTCACAGTGGAGCTTCCCGATGATGAAGAAAAAGGGGGGAAAACACTGAGTACTCTCTCTCTCTGGATTAAAGTTGTTAAATTGGCCTTTGAACGAAATATTTCGTCCGTGATGGTAAAGGGGTCAACATCCGGAAAAAAGTATCGGTTCTTGAATGAAGAGATTTCCAGGAGCTCAGTACAAGTAATAGTAGCAGGAAAAACCCACACAAATTCAATAAAATTCTCCCCGCTATAACTACTTCACCAAACACCAACTCTGGTCATATCGCTATGTTGCAATTCACTGCAATTAATGAGTTTGGTTGGAAATGATGACGCCAGCAATGATGTAACAGCAACTTTCACGGTGGTAGATGAGCCCCCTGCTATAATTAGGAACTTCATTTCAATTTATTCGAAAGGCATTTAAACGCTGAAAGGACGCGCATTCTTTTGTTTCCCTGTGTAAAGGTGCCCAAACACTTAAAGACGAATGTCGTTCGGAAAAATTTCAGCTGAAAATCCAATCAGTTTATAAACTTTTGAAAGTAGGTTCCAGGATAAGAAACCCCACGGACAAACCGAGAAGATCATATCGATTTCACTCCCGTGTCTTCTCCGGAGAAATCCGCCACATCTGTGAACGAGACGTCTGCAATACGACTTTCTATCGGATATCGGCTTCTCAGTCTGGTTATGACTCTGGCAGTAAAAGTCTACAGGTTTCCAATTCGACACGGTCTGCATAAATTTAGGGCGTTTCCGTACAAAAGCATATTCGAGTTTCGTGTTTAGGTATTTTCGAAACTAATAAAATCCGGCTATATATTCTTGGAAAACATTGTGAAATGTATGCCAAGGCGTTGTGAGTATAGCGTTTTTATACAGGGTTGAACCAACCCCTCCTAGAGATAGAAGGTCTCTGCAATGTTTGCCATAAACGTCATTCAGACTACCTAGCAAGTTTGCCACATTTTGAAACACATCATCCTATTTCGATTCTTCTTATTTTGTCGTGGAATCTTCCTGATTGGCTCACAAATACCTCATAGTGATTGGATGTGGGACATAGAAATCGCCAATTTGAGCCCGATCATTTCTTTTCCTTCAGGGAATTTTTTTACCTGAATATTCTTAGGAAAAATGGACTACTTGCTGACGTCACAAGCAGACTGTGGAGGCCTTCTATCATTTCTTTCCGATATGTTTTTTTTCCCGTGTATTTTTGAGAAAGCAAGTGTGAATATTTTGGTTGTGTTGATTATATCTCTACAGGCTGCGGAAACTATCCTACATTCCTCAGTTCATCATGAATTCATATTTTTCGATTTATATACATTTCAGTTCGCATCCAGTTTCGAATTTCACTACATGTATACGGATGTATTTGCCAACCTTTGATTTCAGTGATTTTTCTGGATTTTCCGAATGAGGCATTAAAATTAAGGGCACTCAAAATTAAGTAATATGTTTGACTCTAGTCGAGGGAGGGACGGTCCTCGATCCTTGCTCTATCAAGGAAATTTAAGTCAGAGTCGGACTATGTATTACCGCTTATGCAAGTGTTTCTCAACCACTCTGGGGTATATGGCCTACTTGTGGTCGTGAGGTTATCTAAGGGGTCCACGCGAGGTGAAGTAGAAGAGCCATTGGCCGCGGTTAAAGTGATCTCCACTTGTAAAGAAATACTAACGAAGAAATAAAACTTTTTTAAATAAATGATACTTTTCAGAAGTGATACTTTCTTAAAGTAAAAAGATACTTTCAAAATCCCACGGAATCGCCCAAAAACCAGGACGATCTTAACGTATGAGCCCATCCAGGCATGGGCCCAGCTACGCATGTCCATAGGAGCCAACATGATGAGATTTTGTACAGTAAAATTTGTTCACTTCGGAAACCTCTGAATCCTAACTCCCTACATAGGACAATTTTGAATTGAACCAGCCGTAATCCTATAACACAGATTGTCCACAATACCAGACTTCTATATCTTATACACGTCTCTAACTTCGAATGATTTTAATGGAACCGTAGGTGTGTCCAACTTATACAACGAAAGGGTCACAAGGTGATGTCTTCCAAAAGTTTTGAAAAAAATTGAAATGTGATTCCACACATTTAAATATGCACATAAATATGAAAAAATTATTACTGGTCATTTAATTTTATTTTTAAATATTAATATTTTGAACGCCAATAGAGGCCAAGAATGACTAAATATCCCGCAATCCTACAGTCGTAGAGTGACATCATTCAAACAACAAATGATCATTGATTACCTACATCCAACACCTTCTATAGTTCTGTAGCAGAAAGCGAAGTTTTGGCGTCCCTGAAATCGTTCATTTCACCTGTAGCCATTGGATATGGCAGGTCAACATATGAGAAACCTTTACCTTTTTTGCAGTATATCCGATGACTATTAGGTGAAATGGAGGACATCAGTGACGTCACGAGCTTCGCACGGAGGCTTTCTGCTATAGACGGTGTTGGTATAGCATAGACAAGGAAAGATAAAAAAAAATGTGCGTGAGAATCTCGCGAGATAGAAGTGAGGTTTGGCATGACTAGATTCACCTCAATTAAATTTGACCCCTTATTTTACTTGAACTTTGCCCTTCCTTAAACTCGACTCACTTGATCTAATTGACCACTTAAACCCCAAGGCACCATTCTTCCCGTAGAATTCTAACCAGTTTGGCGTCGTATGGAATCATAATCGAACCCGCTGTAAATCCCACGTTGGCACATTTGTTCACTAAAAATTTCTGGCGATAAGCGTGGTTGGCATTAAATCGGAGGAGGGGGGAGGAGAGACTTTATCGGCGCTGAAGTCTGGTACAGGGATCGAGCACAAGAGTGAAGAGTAAGGAAAAAATGAAGCACTCTGGATGTGCAGCGTTATGACAGCGCAGCCAATTAGGAATTATTTTCCGTGCGAAATACACTAACACATATTAATAGCGCGAATAAGTCACGAGAGAGAGTAGCTTGCTTATATATATATATATATCTATCTCGCTATAGAAATTCCCCCTCAAACACTAGTTTCTGGAAGAGAAAAGCTGGAGACGAAAAAGAAAAATGCAAAAAATAGAGGAAAAAGTTAGAGCTAGAGAGAGTGTGTGAAAATAATTTTTTTATAGATCTCGCCAAAAGAGAAGCACAAGAGGTGATGAGCAAGAGGTGTTCCAACGGATGTAATTTTTATTAATTTTTTTGAGGCTTTATGAACTGCAATTCCTCGCAAATTTTTGGTTATTTATGTTTTTTTGGGCGAGATGAATGTAAATGGATTTTTTTAAGGACGACACCTTCGGACCCTTTTTCCCCGTTAAACAAGTTTTACTGAAGTATGATCATAGGTGGAATTGACTTGAAAGTCTGGGGGGGGGGGGGTACGATGATGATGATGATGTAAACTCCTATATCCGCATGTACATTAGATCAATCGGATCCCCTTTTGACGGTTTAGGGGGGGGGGGCAATCCCCCTCATATAACTATGCCCACGAGTGTGATTCTCGAAAGTGAGGCTGAGTGAGGCTAATGATGTTGGAACGTTCCTGCATAGAACCCTCACAAGAGGGAAGCCCACTGAATTCTAGCCTAGGATCCGGGAAACGATCTTATTGACCATTCCTGGATGATGGTAAGTGACTCTGGATAAGACAGGGGCCCACGAGAAGAAAATATGGTCTACGGAGGGCCATGGAAGAAAAAAAAAGGTTAAGAAAAGTTGATGTATTCCATGAATATTATCCCAGACTGTCTCAATTCATTTAAATCCTTGACTGCAATTTTGATTATTTTGCGATTTGAATACGGAAAATTAATTTTGCTGGCTAAGAATCTAAAGAAACGAATCAGATGTCATTGAAATTAACATGATTAACAATACTTGACACAAGCGACTACAGGCTTCTCGAATGGGAGGAGAGACGAATAAACGAGTATGTGTATTGCAGGGTTTCTGAAAAACAAGTCGCGACCGAAACTTTGGTCCAAGATGGGCCGTTGAAATCCACTAACGGCCAGGGCTCTTGACCTATGTGTCCCGAACCAAACTTGATTCTCTGGGGGAATTCGGATTTTTTGGTCGTAAAAATCCACTTGCGGCTAAGGATTCTCAAGCTATGGGTCATGACCCAAACTTTATTTTCTAGAGCTTCCTAGATGAGTCGTACGAACTAACTTCCAGCCTGTTATAAATGCATTTATTGCGTCACTTGTTTTCACTAATTTCAAAGAACAAACAGTTCCCATAGGTTGCAAAGCTGATGTTGTTGTTGGGTCGCGGTTGAAAAAGTTTAAGAACCCTTGTTGCGTAGTGAAACCGCCCCCCCCCTCCAGGCTGTATCTTCCTATGATACTGGCTGTAGATACACGGACAGACACAGATTTGCTTGATGTGGCACTTATGCCAATTTCACGAACTTTTTTTTTTGCACGTGTAAATTTATTCGAAACATTTGCTTTCCCCGGTCTAGATAATCCGATCAATCAGATAATGGGTAATAAAGAAATGGAAATCGGAAAATGTGAAATTCACCAGAATATGAAAGTGGTACACAAAGTACACCCTAAAGAATAACAAGAAACAATAACATAAAGTTAAAAGGAAGACATTTTCTCTCAGATTGAATTCGTTCATATAAAATAGATCACATTCTGGGGTTTTCTGTTTTCCATTTTCGGATAGGTTTTGAAACATCGGTTCTCTGTATGAAAAACAAATAAAAGGTTCAGAAGTTTATAATATTTCAGATTTCTATTATTGTTTGGCTTCAAAAACCAGACTTCGTACGTCATGTATTCATGGTGTGTAAACGTATTTCACCCAGACAACAATAAATAAATAACTAATTTTCAATTCCCTCTTAGAGTGGCATCTACAGAACTGTCCGTCGAGAGCATCGCAGTGCTCAGTGAAGTAGCTAAGGGTGCTCGATGTTTGTGTTTGGTTCAACACGCACGACGTGTTCATCTTCCAACCTCTCAGGTGAACATCCCACTCGAATTACATTTAAGGATTGACATTAAACTCTATGAGTTGTCATATGGTGGCTCTTTTTTCTGATGATGATCACGGTGAGAAAAAGATTGGAGGTCCGGTCCAAGATGGGAAGAGGGCATACTTTATGAGTTGTGTGGGGGGGGGGGGGAATAAAATATTCCAGGTTTACGAGTGCGGATGTTTATCAGCCCGAAATGCATGCCGAGCCGTCATAGTAATGATTGTACGACCAAACAAAATTGATATTTAACTAATAAAAAATTAATAAATTGCAATTTTTAACGGGAATCCGGATTCATTTCAGGCGTTGTTCGCAACGAAATAGGAGTGGTGGGATGGGGGAGAAAAATTTCGACTGCTTTTATTTGGCTTGGCTTACGCGTGTTCTCATGAATCAACTCTTTTTTGAGGCATTACCCAAAACGGAATAATGGGAATAAAACTCGAATGGAAAAGAAAAAAAGTGGAACAAAAAAAATACTGCTAAATATATTCATATATATATATATATATATTTCATATTAAGGCGTGATTGCTATGTGTTCGAGAAGTGCTGCCATCTACCTTTCATACTAAAAACCAGAAATGACACATGTATGAGTTTTTTTTTTGGGATTTTGAAAATTTCTTATGTTGGTCTGTCTGCTCGTTTTTCAAACGAAGGTTTCCATAAATTGCCACATTCGAATTTCGAGAACTACAGTCGAATCCCGTTTTAACGTATACCGTCATGGCGAAAATCTCGTTTTAACGAACATTTTTTTCTAATCCCCCAGATAGGTTTACATAGGAACAACGCAATAAGCTCGAATTCCATTGTAACGAGATTTTGTTATAACGAAGTGATTTCTCCGGTCTTTTGGAGTTCGTTATAACGGGATTCGACTGTACAACCTAATTGAATTAGTAATTGTACCATTCTGAATAATATCGGGTATCACAAATGGTTTCTTGCAAAAACTAAGAATGACCAGCTTTTTTTTTTTCCATCCAAAATATTTGACACTTCATATAAATCTGAATTCCTGATTATTTAATTTACAAATAATTCTTAATTCAAACGAATGAATAAGATCTATCATGTCATTTTCACACATATCTAAACAAAAACAACAAACTTTCTACCCAAGACTCTAACTTTAGGCAAGAGTTATATATATAAACAAAAATTATTGAGTTTATTGAGGAAGAACGTCCCATCCGAATCGATATTAAATTTCATACCTGCAGAAAAATGAATATATTCATAAGAATATTTTACGATAAAAAGTGTTTTCTTACAAAAGCCTTTAAGAAATCTTCTTTCTCTTTGAGAACCATCGGCCGCTTCTTTCCCCGATAAGTCACACGAACATCGGTTTTATCAGAAATCTTCGCAGCAAAGAAAGAGAAACGTCTTATATTGAAAAGGAAAATGCACATATATACAAAATTTATATAACACTTTTCGAGCATATGGCTACGCAAAATAAAGAAAACAACAATATGAATGTAACTTCTTTTTTTCTTATAGTGTTGAAACTCAAGACGTGAAGAAGCATTTGAGAAGACTTCTCCGTAACACACTAAAATGTTAGATTCGAAAAACCCACGCTCTCATACTGATTTCTCCGATGCCTGCTGATATTAAAGTATTGATAGTCAGCTTTCCGTTCAGGAATTCATGCTTTAGTGCAGTTCATAATGGTCTGAACATTCATGGCATTCGTGTTTCGATATGCTATGATTTATGATCATCGTTATTTGTTCCGTACCATTCATATTGTAAATGGTCTTATACAAATATGTGTAGCATGTGATGCCAAAGATTATTGAGAAAGAATCCCAAGCATTTCTAATATTGATGAAGTACAATGACATATGTATGTTATTGAACTGAACGATTTCGATCGTAATGAGTTTATAGAATGCACAATTATTTGCTGTGATATAGCGAACTTGATTTCCGGTCCCTTGATTTGAGTTGTGATGAAGTTTCGCTATATTTCGTTTTTATGAGAGAAAAATTCAAAATAAATTCAGTTGGGTTCTGAAAAAGGACGTAAAAATGTTGATTAATAGATATTATTAATGGTAATATGCAGTATATGACAATTATCATATACACTGTGTATATGCATAAAATCTTGTATTTTTTTTAAGTTTTGAAAAAAAACCTTCTTGATCGTGACAATCATTGTACTACAGATCGCTGTCTCATTACGCTTATTAATCAATTTTATTTTAATTATAATTAATATGAAATTCATTAATTGGTGTAATGACAAAGCGGCCTGTAGTAAAATGATTGTCACGATCAGACAATCATTATTAAAAGACCAGAACTTTTTCCAAATTTAAGAAAAATAAAGAATTTTATACGTAAGATGGTGTAAAAGTTATTTTTTAAATTTCTAATACAGTCGGCTCCCACCTAAACTGATATCAACGATTCCTTAGCACTCAATACCAGATCAAGCGGGGTATTCGAGGAACAATTAAATTGCCGTTTCTCGTATATTGGGAACTTATGAACCATCAGCTTAATAAAACTTGTGTAATAAATCAAGCGTCAAAATGATATGAAATTGAAAAGACAGTTCTCATGAATCCATGGCGTTGTGCAAATTTTAAAACTTTCATCGAAAAAGTTAGCGCTCTCTATTGGCCAAACGGAAAACAAAAATGAATTGCAATAATTGAAATATGAACCGAAGCCAAATTGTGTGAACAACACGAAACCTGAAATCTAGGTTTCTTTTTTATGAATTTCAACTTGTAATAATAATTTATTTTTGTGTTATATCTAATAAAAATGTTATGTTCATAGTGATTGTTATGTACTTATACGGATGTCGTTGGAGTCGTCATATTCGATTAAGCGAGGAAATTTTTTTTGAAATAATCTATTTATATAAAATTGATTTTCTGTGTGTGTATATATGTGTATATGTTCTCTATACAAATCAACAATTTTAGATCGATCGTTGTCGAATTTTACTCATGTACCAAATAGGACCCTTCTTGAACGATTGGCTACTTTAAAAGTTCGTCAGAGCTGGGCAAATATACCCGAAATGTGCGAAAACCTGTCGGGCAACAATGGTTTCTCGACCTTAACAATCACTTTCGGAATGTTTACTTTGGTTTCTGTGGTTTCCTACCAATGCGTTTCAGACATGTATATTAGGGTGGGTCGAAAGAAAAACGACGTAAAAATTTTAAAATCGGTTGACGTCTTCCGTTCGCGCATCGCACTCGAAGTTTATGAATATTGACGAAATCGAACATTTTTCTTGAATTTTTTAATATTAGTTAAAATTCTACGATCGACACGCAAATGTTTGTTTTATGCTTATTTCCTGGTTCAATAAAGTAAAATATATAAATTAAAACATCATTAATATTTCAATGCTTATTGGTCGCGCAACGTGTTCGAAAAACAGGGATTATCCACATTTTTCAAGTTTCATTGTGCAGCTTTCCACCCGCTTTGTCGGAACAAAACGACCAAGAATTCATCGCAAAAGGAGGTAGCTACTAACTATTTCAGTAAAAGAAGTTCAAAAAAGGGAAAGGCAAATTTTATCTAGTTCACTTTTACCCATTCATATGTTTCTACAGTTCAAATAAACCAGAATTCGTTTATAATGACAAGTCCGTCATAACGACACTCTTCACTCTGATTATGAACTGCTGTTATAACGGTCTTTTACTGTATTTCAGTAGTGTGTTGTACGAGTTTTCACTTCAATTCCCGAAATTCTCACCAATACTTTCTTTTTCAGGGAAAAATACTGATAAGCGAAAGATGTCGCCTTCGAAGATGAGCGTCTTAATACGTCGAATGCTTCCTTTCTTCCCACAACATATCGGAGACTTGGTTCACTTAACCACTACTGAAAGCTTTTCTTCAAAAATGGCTTTCACATTTGAATAGAATTTTAGATGATGATGATGATGATGAGAGAGAGAAAGAGAGAGATGATGCATATTCATCGCGATGAAAAACTCCCTTCACATAAAGTTTCTCCTCTTGTTTTCAGAGCGTGAAATTTTTTTTTCGGCAGATAAAGATTCTATTGACTGTTCTTTGAATAGAATTATCTGTTCGCAGCTCAATGCTATTCTTTATGTTGCATTCGCCTCTTTATATTGTTATCACAACATTTGTCCCGATTCAGATAAACCTCGTGAATTTTTTCATGTTCATTCTTATGAAAGTTCTCGGTCAGCGATACTAAAGTATGAAATTTTTTCATACGCTACATACAGAAAAACAAATTCATTGTTAACAGGGTGAGCCACAAAAACCACATTACATTAAATAAGCATTAATATAAAATCAACTCGTTGGCGTATGAAAAACTTTTTTTGGAATAAAATGCTTGTCTAGGTCAAGAATTCAACAGCAATAAAAATATGATATAAATTATTAAAATTCAAGGTGTTCACGCTAATAGTAAACAAAAAGTAATGAATAATATAAGGCGAACTACTGATAAATTTAGGTTCCATTCGAGAGGGGCAACTCCTAAAGGTTATTTGCGAATTAATAAAGTTAAATACGGATATCTTTTTAGCCGATCTGCGGATCGAGCTCTTGCCAAGTGTTTAATAGCGTTTCAGGTGTTATTGAACCAACTGCTACAGACACTGTTTCAAATCATGGGGGAAGGGATCTTCGCATTTTACTGAGTTCGTACACGTTGTTTTGGCGCACGCGTCTTTAATTTAAATTCAACTATCCTAAGCATGAACTTAATCTTTTGTTGTTATGGCATCCACATGCTACTACTACTATACTTCCCGATCCACTTCTAAATAATTTTCTGAGAAAAACGAATTGACGCATGTCGGAATGTGCTGTGTATGTGTTCTGTATCATCGTTAAGTTTGTTTCTCAGTAATTACTGTTATGAGTTCTAGGAAGTGCCGCCATCTGTTCTCTTAATTCGGAAGCAAATAAATTGGCAATTTATTTCGCCTGTATCATATACCACGCGTTAATTTTAAATGCTTTAGGCCTGATTGAAATCTGCAGTAGAACTTTTTTAATATGAGATCTGTTTGCATTTGGACCTTGAAGTTGGAAAACTACAGGAAACCATCTTCAGCCGACCACGGCGTCCCCATACCATAACATAATTTGTTTGTTCCCAGTCAATTATGATAAAACTATAAAAATTAGAGTTTACAATAAAATTGCATATATAAAAATATTTGATAGAAAATACAAAGGGAGGAAGAAAAAATTATAATTTATAAAATTGAAAATTATATAAAAAAAATTATATACTCGGAAGGAACGCGAGTCAAACTCACAAATTTAATGATGTTATATGGCATTTTCATGTGAATCATCTTGAGCAGTAGCCCATTATGATAGCCCTTATGGCAAACTTTATCAAAGGATTTTTACAGATCAAAGAAGGCTACTGCATCTTCATAAATTTTGGCTTCTTGGATTCGTTCCACAAATCGTAACAGTTGAGTAGTTGTCGAGTGCTTGCTGCGGAAGCCGTGTTGTTTTGGACCGATAATATGGTTAGCCTCAGTGAACTTGTGTATCTTTGCAGCCACAACTCTCTCAAATCGTGTCCGGAAAATTCACCGCCAGCATTTCACTGACAACAATTCACCGCTGGAAAATTCACCACCAGGAAAATTCCCCGACCAAACAATTCACCACCATGCAATTAACCGCTAGGAAAATTCACCACCATGCAATTTACCGCTAGGAAAATTCACCGACAACAGTTCGATGCGAGTCAGCGAACGATTGAGTTACTGAGGAGTGACTAATCCCTAGTGAGTATTTGAGTGAGTGACCTAGTGAGTATGTAAGTGAGTGACCTAGTGAGTATGTAAGTGAGTGACCTAGTGAGTATGTAAGTGAGTGACCTAGTGAGTATGTAAGTGAGTGACCTAGTGAGTATTTGAGTGAGTGACCTAGTGAGCATGTAAGTGAGTGACCTAATGAGTATGTGACCTAGTTAGTTTTAACCTAGTTGTTTCACAAATGATTAAAAATCCGATTGTTCTATATTATATTGTCTACATTACAATATTGACCTAATGGCATATTTATAGCTTCAGCGGTTTTGGGGCTCGGCGATGATGAATCAGTCAGGACAGGTTATTTTATATACAGTATATACACGTGTACATGTAGATACGCACTAAGACACGGGATTTCTGAAAGTTCATCACCCATGGGGATCATGAGCTGTTCAAGTGGTATAGGAAAAAATGTTTCATTGCTTACTGATGATCAACAATGTTTTTTATGACATCAAAGTGATAACAGGAGATGATTTTGAACATTTTAGGGGGTTAATGCATCGCGTATCCTTGTACTTTATTATCTTTTACTTCTCTGTTATTATTCCTTTTAACGTTTTGTTAGAAGATTCTGAGTGAAACATAGAGTTAATGGAATTATTGATTATATTCTCTTGTGCAACAGCAATTGCTAATTTCTTTCGTATCATCTAAATTTCTTCTAATAAAGTCGTTATTAAAACTTTACGCCATATCTTTAGGATCACTCGCTAGATCATCCACTCAGTAGCTCGCTCACTCCCTCGCTCGCTTTCTGACACGCATCGAACTGTTGTCGGTGAGTTTCCCAAGCGAACTGAGAAGCGAGAAGCAAGATTATAGGAAGGTGAGCATTGGATATTATAATATGAATTACATGTATACAAAACTTCAACTCATTTTTTTTTATCTTATAAAAAAGTAAGTACAAACGCTCAATTTATCTTTTTTTGCTGATATTTTGTTTTTTTATAGTAATTTCATAGATTGCTGAAGAAAACATTTCTCTTGGACCTTTCCTGCATTTTTACGTATTCATGCATTGTCAATTTTTCACTTTTAATTTTTGGAGACAGATGACAGGGCAAACATGTGTATTTAGCAAATACAAGAAACGTAATTTTTATTGAAAAAAAAAGCTCCCTTATTATGAAAATAAACTTCACTACAGAGTCATCTTATGCCATCACTACTTATGCCATCTTAATACAGGCTGCCAAGTAGATTAAAGCGGGGGGGGGGGGTGGTATACACGACCACCGGATCGTGGACCAAATGCGGCCCGGTAAGAGGTTCCCTCTGGCCAACAACCCCCCCCCCCCCAAAAAAGGGGGGGCAACACACTTCCTCCTTATTTAGGGGGTGTTAGCTCTGGTCCGCGTGAGGTGTATCGGTAGGAAAGTGTGTATCAATACAAACACGGTAAATAACTGGGTTGACCATATTTCCTTCATAAAAATACAGGAATCGGAATCTATACGGGATATCTCCAGTAATCATCAAGAAATTGTCGAATGCGGGTAAATTTGCGCAATTACAGCCAAAAAAAGTTGGGAAAGTCAAGTTAAGTTGCCAATTGCGGCCAAAACGTTATGAAAGGCAAGTGAAGATGCCGACTATCGCTAAAATAGCTAGAATAGAGGACTACGGAAGTCGCAATGAGTGAAATTATATATAATTGAAATAATCGTTTATAAAAAACGTATATGTTTGATAAACATGTGACATAAATGTATTTATGCGACTATAATTAATTATGATAGAGTCATAACTAAAGCTAGGATTTCTATGACTGCATACTGTTTATGCATTTTGCATATTTCGCTATTTTTACGCAATAGAGCATTTTTTCATGATCTTCAGAATTTATGGAGCATTATTTTGCATATTTCGGTACAACAATGAAGAAGGAGATTCCCCCCCCCCCAACCTCCCTTTTCCATAGGCTGCGATTATCCTATAAAAGTCCTTTTATAAAACTTGAAAAATGCAGCCAATAAGTCCACCGGTTGCATTTTCTAGAACGTAACCAATAATCTTATTGACTGGATTTTTCAAGTTCTATAAAAATACTTTTATCAAACTTTTATAGTGTAGTCCCGGCTTTAGCTTTATTTCCAGCAATTGGTAATTTTAGCAATAATTGGCAGTTTTACCTATTACGGTTGTTTCATCGGTTACATGCAGGAAAGTGTCGTGTGCGTGTATGCATGGCTCTAATGTATTTATGTTGTTCATGTTTCGCGTGCTTGCTGGTGCTGCCATCCGCCTTCCATATTTTGGAGTAAAGATGGTAAATGATTGAATTTTTATTTCATGTAAGTATTGTGTTGAAGGTCTCACTGCTTTCTGCGGAGGGAGACTTTCTAAAATGTGGAGACCGGCTCGCATTCACATCTCGAAGTTGGAGTATTGCAGAAAACTAACTTCAGCCAACCACCACTGTTCGGTCAACGGGGTCGGAATCTGGATCCTTGCGATGAGAAGGATGTAGTGCCCATTCTGATGGAGATATTTTGATGAAACTTGGTACATACGGACTATGATGCGGAAAAGAACGGTTCATTAATAAAAAGTTCGGTTTTCGACCACGAGGTGAAAAAAATGGCGCTTTTTATCGCACTTATGGTTTTCTCGGGTTCCAGATATCATATATACTAAGTGTCAATGAAATATGTCTACCAAAATGGATGCTACATATATGGGAGTAGTGTCAGTATAATTAAAGTAACAAGTGACACTATTCAGCTTAACTACACTGACACTACTCCGGCCTATTTAGCGTCCGTTGTGGTAAACGTATTTCATTGTAATTTGGTACATACGTTATTTGGATCATGAAAAATCTACACTTGAATCCCGTTTCAACGAATACCGTTATAGCGAAAATCTCGTTTTAACGAACACTTTTCTAATCCCCCAGATAAGTTTACATAGGAACAATGCAGGAAACCCTGGAATTCCTTTATAATGAAATTTAGTTAAAACGAAGTGATTTCTCCGGTCTCTTGGAGTTCGTTATAACGGGATTCGACTGTAAATGCGATGAAAAAAGCGTTACTTTTTCACCTGGTGGTCATATGTTGAACATTTTTTTTATTCAATCTGTCTTAGTATGTACGTACGGGTTTCGTCGTGTATTATAAACCAGCTCTATATGACAAGGATTATTAAATTTGTGAATTCAACAATCACCCGAAATCTGTAGATGATATCGACGAACGCATAGTATTTAACATATTTATTAAAATATAATTGAATCAATCATGTGGACAAATGAACCATCGGAAGGTTACGAAAGTATTGAAAGTTTACTTTTACGAAAGAAAAAAATTACAATTTAAATTCAATAACTGCATCAGAAACATCCGAATAATGGATTGGATTTTGGTCCTAATCTCTAAATAATGATTCTCTTACCCATAAGCATGAAAGCTACCGATATTTATCAACAACGTCCAGCTAATTATCTGGCGCTCCAGCGGAATCAATTTCCATAGCGATCACCGACTATTTATAGATATAATCACATCGAATACACCGGATATTCTTTAACGAATTCCTGAAAATCAGTTTTAAAATATTAATCTCCCAATTTTTTTAAATGTATTTCGGTGACATTTTTCTTCCATTCTTCGAAAATGAATAAAAAAAAAAAAATTTCAGAAATTGAAACTTGTAAGAAAACGTTTCGAAATATCTCTATTCATAGTTATATTATTCAAATTTTTAATTAGATATGCTATCGCTTTTTATCGTAGTGTTAAATCTCTCTGACGTTGGCGTTTATAATTGCATTCCGATAGATTTTTATTGTTGAATAATTCAAAAAATAATTCACAGTTTATTCATTTGATTATGAGAGAATAAACACACACAGCTATGCATTTTTTTAATCTTTCATATGCTTCTCAATTTTAATAGTAAATGAGTTACTTATTTGCATCTAGACGTTTGTAATTTTGTAATTTACTCACGAAGGAATTACGAAAAAGTTTCTTCGTATGCGTCTTTCATTCGCATTCGAAAAGATAATATACATTTAGATTTATAATAAATTTTAGAAAATTTTCCCCATAGATTTATTTTGAAATCACGTTGGTTAATAATGTTGATAACTTTCAGGGAAGTTATCAGAATTATTCTCGAATGCGTTAATGAGTTTTCTATTGAACTGTTTGCTTTATATTTTTCAGTCATATTTTTTTTTTCGATTTAGATATAAAAGAAATTTGTATTTAATTTAGGATGGTAATTCAATGTAGAAGTCATGAACCTAAACACATGATAAGCTATAACTAAATTCATTGCATCTTTTAACGAAATATTAATGATACTAATATACAATAATATCTTAGAGGAAGCATGTTGTGATGGAGGGAAACCATTGACACTTCTTAGATGATGCTAGAAAAATCGAAAGAAATAGATATTTTAAATATGAATGAAATTGGGAAACAATTATGAGAATCCAATCAAAAAACTGATTGCATTGATTGGAAAAAAAAAACTAATTTTTTTTGTAAATAGTTCCAATTTTCAAAATTTTAATTTTTCATATTTTATATAACTTTTATCTATTCTACTTTTCTTTTATAAATTGGTTGAAAAACCGTCATTTCTCATTTTTTAATATTTCTTCAAGAAAGAATAAATTGAATTAATATTTTTGTCAGAATTTACAGTTATAAATGTTTTGTTGCATATCCCGCCAAGCCACCGATGTTTGGCGAGAAACCTAACAAACACACTTCCCCTAGCAGACACCGCGGAATGAACACGCATAAAAACCGTCCTGAAATTGTTAAGTTTATAAATTATATAGCGATGAATATTTTATATTTTAGCTCGCATGATCATTATTTTTCTAAACTCCTCCATCACTCACCAACAGGACAGTTTGATCGTAAATTTACATCGTGGTATGTGGGAACGTATAAGCCAAATACAAAGTGATTTAAAAGTTATCGGAGAAAGAAAAAAATTTATACGCAAGGTATGTAGTATTTCAAGTGAAATGGAGTGGTTTTTAGCAACGCACAAAGTAGTGAGATTTTGATTTCGCAAAAAACGGGGACAATGAGAAATAATGTACAGGATGTCCTGTAAGTGCTGGCGTGGCTTTTATCTTGTCAACCGTCCATCGTAGAGGTATGATTTCAATTTAGAAAATGATCAACAGGCGTTTAAAAGTTACTCTGTACCAGTTTTGAGAGTGAAAACAGTGTGTCACAAAATAATAAAATTACATTTTTATACAGTCCACCGTCCTCTAACTTCCAATTAGAAAGTTGTTGCCCTGTCTCTACTGATGCCAAAAAAAACAAAACTCCATGTTTCTAAATAGAGATATTCGAAAAACGAAAACAAATTTCCTCCGTTTTTTGAATATCTCAGTGAATATTGCACTTCGATACATGACAAAAAAAAATTTGGCATTAGGAGATACAGGGCAAAACTTTCCATTTAGAGGTTTAAGCACCGGGGGACCGTATAAAAATTCAGATTTTTTTATTTTGTTACACACTGTATATTCACTCTCAAAACTGGTACAGCGAAATTTTTAAACGCCAGTTGAGCATTTTTATAAATTGGAATCATACCTTTATATACGACGCATGGTCGATGAGATAAAGGCCGTGCTAGCACTTACATAACACCCTGTATAACCGCTATTATCACTTGCAGATTTTTTTGCCATCAGGTACTTCCAGTTCAGTTCGTATTTCATGTAGTTTGAGTGTAGATACTCAAATAAATGAATTTTATTAGGCACTTAACGTGCTACCTGTTGACCAAATTATTCTAGCAAATGTAATTTCTTTTAACAGGGATAAAATAGAATCCTATTTTTTTGTGCATTTCTGTTTGAAGTTACATCATCCTACTTTAAATCTTTGCTACTGTTTTTTTGTTAAAATTCAGGGAATCATTGAATTTAAAGTCATCGACAATTGCCAGTGACTTCTGAATCACATAAAGTAATAACTGAAGTAAGCGGGACCGATTTGCTTCATTTGTTCAAAATCAACCTAGCACCTACGTTGGAAAAATCGACGAGACGTCTCGAAAATATGAAAGCAGGTAATTTGAATTATTCTATTTTTAAGGCTAGAGTGCTTCCCTCACTAAATTTTCTTCAGTATCCCCTTCTCAAGATTGGTTTTATTTTACTTGCTCCCCTCAAAGAGGTAAGTGGAACGTGAGGCGGATTGTGATTTAAAATCATTTATAAAACATTGATTGAAAAATGAACGACATCTGAACAAAGGGAAAAAAATTCATTTAAACCTAGAAAAAAACACAAATATTTTATTATTTTTCATATAAAAAGCTAATTAACAACTTTAGTATGTGGAAAACTCGGCATGTTAATTATAACTCTTTGGGAACATATAAACCGACAATGTGAAAATAACTCTCTCCTACATAAATATTATCCGGCATTATGTGATGCAAATGAGAAGGGTAATGCGAAATTTGCAAAAATTCGGGTTGTATGGGGTTAGTGTAAATGCAGTGGGTTTTCCATTTGCCTCAGCACAGTGAAAACCTGGGGAAAGTGTATCTACTACTTAATTCCTACTTTATCTTAAAAAATATCATATAATTATATTGGAATGACTGATAAAGTAATTAAAAAGGAAGGAATTGGCACCGAAATATTGATATTAGGCCAACTTCCATTTTCAAAATTGGTCGAAATGGAAACAGCACCAAAAAAAAACTCCCTTGTTTATAAGCGCAATATTCTCTGGGATATTTGAATTCAAAATCGGACTAAAGATGGCAAAGGTCAGCATAAACTAACGAGAAACGGCTCTTACTCATCTGTTCTCCAATATTTTAAATTAAAATATCTCAGTGAATTTTGCGCTAAAAAACGTGGGAGTAGTTTTTTGTTGGGCGCAGAAGAAGCAGGGCAATAATTTCTTGATTGAAAGTTAGAGGACAGGGGGACCGTATAAAAGGTTAATTTTTTTAACACTGTATTTTCACACTCAAATTTGGTGCAAGGGGAAGATTCTTGAACACATTTTGATAATTTTTTAAATTGAAACCATCTTTTAACCGACGAACGGCTAGTAAGACAAAAGCCGAATTAGAACTTACTGGACACCCTGTCTATAGAAATAGAACACCGCAAATAGAACTGTATCTTACATTTTTGGTAAATATATACATAAAACTAAATCACTGAAGGAAAAAAATTCACTAATTTCACGAAGAACGCAAAATATTCAAATTCATGCAGACATTTCTCCAAATTTGCATAATCTCGAATTTAATCCGCCACTTGGCACCGAAAGCTTCAAAATTAGAATTTTTGATTCATTTTATTATTATTTTTCCCGACTTTTCAAGCAGCTCTAGCGAATTACTCATTATTTTGAGAATTTCTGCCTTCAGTGTTTTTTAAACGTCATTACGCTTGTGTAGTTTGCATTAATCTCAGTATCGACCAACGCTTCACGCCCATGTTATTTGGAGGTTAAAAATAGAAAATTATTCTCTAAATGTCATATCAGTTTCGCGGGGAATTCATTTGGCTTCTCATTCGTTTCTCCCTTTTCTCGCGATGAAACAGTACGGATGGGAGAAACTAACAATAAAATACGAGTTTATTAGAAAAATGAGACGTATTTCTCATGACCGGAACCGTAATTTATCATAATTTCTGATCGCAGTGTGTATTCTGAACACATATTCTGTCCGTCCGTCATAATGGCGAACATCCACAGTCATCCGATGACCATTTCTCGAACATGTTTTATTTCTACCCTTTTTTTTTTTTCTCCGTCGATCCCATATTTCTTTATTGCTGGTAAACACGGCGATAAATTATCAGTAATCACCAGTGAGGTCAACATCGGGCGAATCATAATGCTGTTTCATAAACCATCCTGCACACAAATTGCCTTCACCAATGACCGACACTTACAAGCTTTCAAGCTTATATACGAGTATAGAAATGAGTTGGATATACATGTCTCAACGATGACCAAGAAAATTCTACGTGTGATTTAGTTCTCCATTAAAACTAAAGTTAATAGAAGTTTATACCTGCCAACATATATTTTGTCATGTATTGAATGTTAGTAACAAAATTTTATTTAAAAACGGGATTGGTTTCGATGAACTGCAAAATTTTTCTGATAATGCACTGCATGCTCGATGATTATGCGTATCCTTCAGAAATACACTGTCTGGCAAAAAGAAAGTCTCCTATTATAATACAAAACTTTGTTGGTTACTATTGAGTATGCATCCGTTCTAGCTGTATACTACTGTACAGGGTGTCTTGTAAGTCCTAATTCCGCCTTTTTCTCATCAACCGTTTATATCTATCTATCATCAACCGTCTGTCGTAGAAAGATTGTTTTAATTCAGGAAATGCTGGAAATATGTTTAGGAATCACCCTGTACCAGTTTCCGGAGTGAAAATACAGTGTGTGTCATAAACTAAAAAAAATTGAATTTATAAACATTCCTGGCGCCCTCTAACTTCCAGTGAGGAAGTGGCATCCCTATTTTTTCAGAATCCGGCAAAAAAATTCCCCGTTTCTAAGCGCAATATTCGCTGAGATATCTGGATTCAAAAATCGGAGTTTCGGATCGAAAAATCGAAAGTTGGGAAAGAAGCGTAGTCCGTTAATTTATGCTGTTCTTTCTTAAATTTTCGATGTTTTTGAATTCAAATGTTCTAGCGACATTGCGCAAAGAAACGCTACAAAGACACAAAGCAACTTTCTAATTGGAAGTTAGACGACCAGGGTGGGAAACCACATAGAAATTTTTTAAAACATTTACGAGGAAACCTCGTATTTCAACCAAAGTTTTTGCCGACTCGGTAAAATACTACAAATTACGAAAAACCGGTGCGTATCTGGAATATATATATAATAATCAGACATTTACTTTTTATCGCAAAATAAAAACAAAGTGTGTTTGATTAATTGGAAAATGATGAACAAATTTCATCTCATTTGTGATGAGATGTATAATGTGAAGTTTTGTGATTATCGCAAAACCCACGACCCTTCCCCCCCGCGAACTATAACTTTTTCACTTTAAAAAAAATCCCACTTAATGTAATTTCATACATAGGTAAATCAGAAGATAACATGCCGTGGGTTTCTTTTCCTCGCTTAGAAATTCTACAAAGCACTCATTTTACAATAACAGATACGCACACCTTGCTACGACACAATCGTGTCTCCATCATTGCTTACATGACAAAACACGTCACACCGTAACATGCCTTCTGGTTTTTTGGTTTTTTCAAGTTTGAAATAATCATGAGCGTGGCTGGTTGTTAGATGTTTTTGTTCAACCAATCAACATTGTATGAAGCCGAGCAAAGGAAAGCCTGAGTGACTCTCGCCCAATTTTGTTTGTTGAGATGCAGACATTTTCCCGGCGAACATGCTCCAGTAACGCCTAGATATGTTAGAAATGTCAGGTTTAGGTTCGATGGTGTATTTACTAATTTATCAAGGGGAAGGGCGATTCCCTCAAAATAGTGATGACCAAATTAATTTTTGTTATTGTCGTTTAACTGATTGGGGACGTAGAGGTGAAAATGTCTGAAGTTTAAGAAATCAAACTAAAAGTTAAATGCAGTGGTACAATATCTTGAGTATTTAATTGAGCAATGCATTATTTTTTTAAATCTAATATGTCGTGTATCAGTGTGCGACGGTTTCATTCTGAATAAAGGAATCCCACGAACGTAAAACAATTGATGTCTTCGACAATTTGTGTTATGAAGTTTCAGATGTAAATTTTTCAGAATGGAAATCCCCCAATAGATGACGTAATTGAAATTTATAATGAAAAAATCCAATTTTTATTACAAATTATAAACCAAAAAAACCCGATGGTGGAATCGATAACTGGACGAAAAAAAAAAAAATCGAAAACCTCATCAGTGTTGCTGGGAAAAAAGAAATTGATCGATCACGCAAGTTGTACATTTATCTCGCATGTGTGTGTGTGTGTGTCTATTAGCGTTAGATGTTTAGGGTTTCGTGACCTGGGATAAGATAACACGCGGTGATATAAATAGTCACGTTGACGGTAAAAAACGCCGGAAGTCACCTTTCATCGATGGGAAATGACATTCTTTAATATTTTCTCGATCAATGGAATCATGATGTAATATACTTTTCCACAACATCAAAATAAATCATGAAAAAAATTAACGACCTAAGAAATAGGCAGAAAAACCCGTTCGTAGATATTTGCGAGATTAATTAATTTATTGCGATATCTTTCTGCTCAGGAAGTCACGTGATTGACGAGGAAGTATAAAAAAAGACAGATTTTTTCATGAAAATGGCAGCCTTATGAGTGAGCGAAACGTCGAGTGAGAATTTTTCATTTCGACTGCCTAATAACCTGGACCGTCTGAATTAAAACGACTTGCCCGGCTCCATTTATCGACTGTCGTTATGAGGAAAGGTATTCCGATATTTCGAACAATTTAAAATAATATGTTTTTTTTAAATTTTAAATCTTGTGTGATGTAATACAAGTAAGCTTTTAATTATTTACCCATTAATCGATGTTCAAACAAATGCGGTAAAAGTACTTGTTGCGTGGGTGAAGGGTTAGATAGGTAGAATTAATTCAGTTTTTCTCAGAAGATTGAGGAAGAAGTTTCTAGAGGCTCTTCCAAGATCTTTCTTTTTCATTGAGAAAGTGAAGTTGTGTTAAAATAGAGTGTAACTATATGTACACATGGTTTTTATACGTAGAATTGAATGCACTAGAACAGTGGTATCCAACCTTTTTCAGTCCGCGTACCCCCGCTCCCGAACACACCAAAGATCCCCCCCTCCCCACAATCTGTTTCACCCATTACAGATACCGAAAACTTCCCTAAAAAAGGTATATGTTGAATGAAATTAAATGGCTATTTTTTTCATTATGCAGTTTTTTTATTTTTGAAGTAAGCGAACAAGTTAAAGATTAGAAAAAAATTAATGTGATCTTTGGGACTATTAACACAGTTTTGAAAAATTAAGCCCAAAAGAGGATAAGTACAATCTCAGATCTTAAGCTGAGTTCAATTTGTCTTTGTATTTGTTTTTTATATAAGTCTACGAAGAAAACGCCCGTTCACAAGCTCCGTGGTAACAAACGTCAACAAAAACATTATGGCTTTTCTAGAAAGTTCACTGTATTCGCAAACGCGACGAGCCCAAAAACTGACTAGGTTCACCATTCCACCATTGAAAAGGTTCTTCAGAGTGGCATCTGATACGAGCTCTATCAATAACTCATTTTCTGGAATCGACAATGAAGCCGGTTCAAAATACTCTTCTTTGAAAGGATTAGATGTCCACCGATCACCCATTTCCGGCTCTGAAAAATATTTTTCAAACCAGGATTTTAATCCTTCCAAGTGCTCAATTATCTTACCACTGACTGTTAAATTTTACTCGGCTTATGGCAAGAAATCCTGAAGTATTTCGAACACTTCCAAAATAAAGGGCTACCTCGTGCCGAAGTTCGAACAACCACGTCAGGGCTTAACCCCGGGACAACCACCTAACTTCGGTATGCAAAAGCAAAGTGTTGTGAAAGCTGTCCATATCTTCACACAACAATTTAAACAACCTGGAGTTGGTAGGATTATCCTTGATAAAATTGACAACTTTGACCGCTTTATCAAGAACGTTTCGCAAATTTGTAGGCAAAGGTTTCGATGCAATGCTCTGCCTGTGAATACAGCAGCGAGTCAATTCCATTTTGGGGGCGACTTCCGCCACGCGTGCACGAAAGCCTGAGTAGCACCCTTCCGTGGATTTTCCTCTATCTGTGGTGAGCCCAACGCATTTTGACCATTGAATTCCTTTTTCGACGAAATAATGATTAATTGCTTCAAATAAATCTTTAACAATCGCACAACCCTTTCAATGGGTGACAAATAAAAAGATTTTCTTTTGTCACCCATGGTGTTACACACCCAAGGGTGTTTGTGTGTAACGACGTTATTTGGGTAAGAGAACTACATCTCTTTTCAGAAAAGAGCTGAAATGAGCCGACAGTCGAGATGTCGAACTTGGTGAATGAATTGCCCACCTGTGGGCAATTCATTTGCCATCAAGACCCATTTGCTGGCGTAACAGCCAGTCGGCAAGTATGAAAAACGAGCTGACAATCGAGATGTCGAATTATACGAGTGCAGGAGGGGGGGGGGGTACAAGAAAGACAGAGAAGGGTACTAAGAAGTGGCAAGGGAGCCCGCAGACATCAAACACCGGTTCGGCTGGCATAACAGTCCGTTGCCAAGCCTGAAACAGAACCGAAAGCCTAGACGACTAACTTTGCGAGAGCAGGACCCGTCTAGGGATCTTCAACGGATATGGAGAAGTGTGTGGACTATGAAGAAGAGTCTTGGTGGCCCACAGAGATCAAATAACCCCCGCCCAGGAGTTCCGGGTTCCAGGAGATCTGGGGACGCAGAGGATTCGGAGAAGTGGGGGGGGGGCACACTCACACTTCCCGCACAACTCAATCGGTTGGGTTGTAAATTGCCTATGGTCATAGACCGCAGTTGTGCTCGGTTTCAATGAATGAATGTCACACTTGGGAAACAAGATGTGTTATTTTTTAAAAGTAAATAATGTAAACTTCACAACTCCCCCAATGTTGTCGTAGCTCGTAACGAACTCTTTTATTCATTCAAGGAGGTTTTTTCAGAGAGAATTTCATGGTATCACAAACCAATATTATAGATATTAATTGCTCCAGAATATTTAAATTGAATAAGTTAAGGAATGTGTCAAATGTATATACATGACCATGTGCCTTTTAATTTTCACCGAGTACTGATTTCAAAACTGTTTTAAACGCAGTAGTATGATTTATAGTTTAATAAAAACGGTTTTTTTTTCCGAAAGCAAGATCTTTAGAGCTTAATACTTACCACCTGATATCCTTAATATTACTAACTTATTACCTTTCAAAAGACACATGAAGGAATATATATTTTCAATAAGTGACATTGAGAGTTTCTTTTGATTTGCCTTATGCTCCTCAATCAGTTAAATTATGATTCTATTTGATCTTGCACATTGCAACATTACATTGATTTTTATTTGTATATACTTATCTGAAAATCATGCAATGTGTATTTCACATAATTTCACTCCTTGCTGTTGCCAAAAACACTACAAATTATGCGAAAGTTTTGTTTTGACATTTGATTTTTTGTTTCTGAAACTCTCTCCCCATTTTCGTAAAACTGTATGAGTGTGTTTTTTTTATAATATTTCGTTTTTCCGTTTTAGTTTGTTGATGTTGTTTACTAATAAGCAACTGTGTTCCTTATTATTCATTATAAACTTGCAATGTATCATCCAGTATGGGTCTCTAGACCCCTTGGCTGATTTTTTTTGTTTCATCTTGTATTTATGTAAAAAAATTACAAAAAAAAAACAATAAATAATATTTTCTATAGGTCAAAATGTGTACTATTCGTGTTTTTGGAAAACTATTTGATACCCTTAACTAACAACATTTCAAACTCGGAATAAAAGTAAGTGAATATCGAATAAAAAAAATCGTATTTGATTTTTTTCTGAAAACATTACGATTTTTAACAACTATTCTACTATTTATTGGTAGATAGATGTCGTCTCCCCCCCCCCCACGGGTACAATTTTTGTCAAATCTAACAATATTACTACTGCAGTCTACCAGCAATGCAGCTGAGCCTTTGCGCCTTAACTAAATTAAAACTCTTCTTTTTAAGTAATTTGTTTATATATCTTTTTTTTTAATTTAGCATTATTTTTTACAATATAAATAACTCTACAATTAAACCGTGGATCCCCGGTAAAGAGGCCGTGAACCACAGGAGATCCAGGCACCCCCAATTCGGAACTGCTGCTCTGGACAGAAAAGTAAACTTGAAAGCGTGAATGTGACGTCTTAGAATAGAACTCTCTACACAGTGAATAATTAAGCTAAAATTTATATTCATGAATGTATATACAAGTCATTAACTGCCATTTTTCACTTTTGAATTTGTGATACATATATATGGCAGAGCAATTCGAATACATTACTCGCACACCACTGACACGTTATGTGCACATTACCAAATGAGGTGATGCAAACGTCTCATTTTTGTGAGAGGGTTGGGAGAGAGTATACGTCAAGGACATAAAACGTTTTCCTTTTTTGGAGCCCAGGGTCGCAAATGAAGTTTTTATTCAACATGCGTTAAAATGCGATTTTTAGCATTGGTGGTAAAAAAAGAACATAAAGATCTCCTAAATTAACCCTGGGTAGGAGAGGGATAAATACTTTCCCTACATACACATAACGTCGACAAAGAGGATGAAGGGTGATATTTTTTCCTACCGTAATTGCCTGTGACTGGAAGGCGGGTATTTCCCTGTCGCTTCTCATGATTTAAGAAATGTGATGATATTGTGGCGTCTTCTGAAGCAGGTTTATGCACGTATCTCCCAAAGTGAGTTGCAACCCTGGGTATTATTGCATAACCCTGGGTATGTCTTGATGGGTATTTTCAACCTCTCTAATTTTGGCAGCACAGTTATTGGGATCCAAAGCTTTTTTCGCTTTCTGATACGCAACAATTCATCAGAAAGTCTTCACTGGAATGTTAACGAGGCGTTTGTGCGGTTCAGTAATAGTAGCTGGTTGCTGCTTGAGGCGCGCGAAGTTTTTACCTGTAATTGATTAAGTAGATGTTTTTGGGGAGGATTGGGGCAGGATGCACTGCCTATTTTGCCGGTTACTACCTATCTGTACCACAAAACAACAATCTATTGCCTTTATACGTTTCAATGAAAAGGCTGTCACCATATTCGAATGTAATACGTGTGGAAATTAATCTCTTAATTATAAGCAAAGCTTCGAAATAAACGTAAGTGAAGCCCTGATATCGATTGATTATCGATATACTAATCAGAACCTTTCCCGTTACTTGAAATCCTAGCTATTGTTTGCTTGTTACGACGCACAATGAATGTGAACATCTATTCATGTGGAAAAGCTCAAGTAAGCTCCGGTCTTATAATGAGGATGACACCAACTTGAGATTTTTCCTCGCGGCCACCTTTTTCTTGTCGGCTCTAATATAGTGTTGGTTCGTTAAGAAGAATTGATTGCTCAACCGAGCATTAGCCGTCGAGAGTGAATCTAAGAGGCGCTTGTAAGGTTTCTTTATTTGACAGCACCATGCTTCACATTTTTCTTTGCTTAAACTTTCGGTATCCAAAGAATTCTTTAAAATACTGGAGCAAACCTTCAAGACAAAACACTTTCAGTAAATTATAAACCAAGCAAGAATAAAATCGGTGTTTTGATCAGATTTATTTAAAAAGAAAACAAAATTATGTTCATTTATATTTTAGGAGAAAACTTTGAACATATCATAAGTTGATTTCTATCCTATACCAAACATATTGATGTGCAAATTTGTGGCCGTGTCGATGGTGCAGCCCATCCCAATTATTTTCTGACAACTTCATAAATTTCTATGTCAATACATTTTTTAATCGAGTAAAAAATATTATGATTTTTTACCTCACTTCTGGGAATGAAATGTGCAAGAGAAAAATTTATAGGGGATATCGCTGTATCTAAGGACAGTTGTACCTACGGACATTTCATTTTAAAACTCGAAAACAGTAAATACCGACATAGGATAGGGATGACAAGCTCTCCGTTGTCCGTACTATATCGTCGAAGCAATTTAATCCTTTTGTTGGCCCAAGGTGGAGGTCCCGAATTAAGTATAGAAGTTAGTTATAAGAATAAGTGGGCAAATTTACTTGGCGAATTATGGTTTAAATCAATTTACTTTAAATTAGGAAGCTCTTACAACCTTATTAATTTGGGAAATCATCATTCTCTTTTGTTAGGACCGGCTTCATGATACTCCCGGACGATTTTTGGCATCTCACGAGCACTTGTAAGGTAATGAAGTTAAGTTACAAAATATTGTAACCTCAGCTTTCAAAAGAAGCGTTCGAGCTGAACACCTAAATCCGGTATGCGTTGAACCAGAGGTCTTCAAGACATGACCCGCCGATCTCTTTGATAAGATGTGTGCAGTGTAGCTCAGTGACACACGTACTTCATTAGAATACAAATGTAGCCTCTTTGTCAAAAGTTGAATGTGCTTATCCTGAATGTCTTATATATTCAGAAGTATACAAATGTCAGTGCTCCCTCCCGACAGGATAGAATAGGGTAGGAAATATTCACTAGGGGATCTCGACCACAAGGTCATCATCATGAAGAGCTATATTGCTGACAAAAATTTAATCGTTTATATTTCAGAAACACCCTGAAGTGTAGAAATTCAATTTTTGAGAAATTTGAGAAAAACACCTAACTGCACTAACGGGGTTCTGTCTAAACATTTTAATTTCGAGGACACAAAATGGGCGGGGGGGGGGGAGGGTATAAAGAACGTTGTTTTAGTGGGATTGGGTTTCCTGTACAAAACGAAGCATCAATAAATCAACTACAAGAAACCAGTATGAACTTAAGTTGCGATATTTTGTCAGTTACCGTCAACTGGGACGCCTTTGTCCAGTTTTGAAAAAAAATATTTTCTGGTGGTGTAAAACTTTTAAGTAAAACGCATTTGATTGATCATTTGCGGCACTGCAGTGGTCAAGACATTCACTTTACATGTAAGTGTGGCAACTTGAGGTTTGGGGTTTTTCCTAATAAGCCAGTTTTTTGATGAGACGGGATTCAATATCAAGAAAAATTTGAGGACCACAAACTTTCATTTGTGCAGCTTTTTCGATAACCAAGTGAGTGCCATCAGTTACTATTATTAGTAGTAAATGTAATTTAATGTGTTGTAATGTAATTTCGTACTTTGAAGTTTGTAATGCAATTGCAGTTTTGGTTTTGCACCTTTCCGGAAGAGTTTTATTTTAGTGGACAACGTCAACCCATGCTCTCTCTCCATACGATATTCGGGGTCTGATTGTCATTTGGTATCAGAGTACTAACTTAAAAGGTATAAGTGGATAAAATCATAGGTTAAAGCTACTCAACAGTTCCAAAAAAGAACGGGGGAAAAAAAACTACAGAAAATTATTTTAAACACGAGATTCACTCTTATAAAAACTAATATACACAGAAAATAGCTGGACATTTTTTCATGATTTGTTTCGGGGCAGGGTTTCATGAAATTTCTGTGCGAATCATTCAACCTTAACTCGTAAGTTTTCTTTCCGAGATTCCAGATTTTTTTTAACTCTTTCAATATCAGATTTAACGAATTTAGAATTTCTAATGATAATTCGTACTTGGAGCTTTCAACTATGTGAAGTTATTTTTTGTGTATATGAAAATATATTGCAGTGAAACCATTCTTCGATTTGGTGTCGATCTTTTCTTTTTTCCATCTTCGTTCTCTTCGAAAATCGAATTTTGAAATCATTTCGTCTACAAACTTACATCCTTATAATATAAATAAATTCTAATGAATATAATTTACTTAATTTCAATTTTGTAATTTATCGTAATGTTCCGTGGACCCGATTTAAGGCATAGCCATCATTAAGTCATGTGTTTTAAAAATGAAATTTCATTGCATTGTTTTGCATTATTTTTTTTATCATTGCAGTTCTCATGCCTATGACCATCAGGTCCCATGACAGAAAGAAATGGTGTGTGTGCATATGGTACAAGGCACCTCAATAATGCACAACCGTCTCTGAATCTCTAGTGAAGACGTGGAGGTCGATGCTGGCGTCAATGGCAATTTCTGTTCAGATCGTCATGCCGTTACAATGGAGTTCATACCGTTACAGTAAGAGTGTACGCTGTGTAATTTCGTACTTTGAACCGACGAAAGATTAAATAAATTGACTAAATCTACCTCCCGATAGATAACATTGAGAAATTTCAACGCCACTTGCTTAATGTTAACAACTGTTCAAGTTTTGGTCGTAAGTGGATTTCTATCCTGTACCATACATATTCATGTGCAAATTTGTAGCCGTGTTGATGATACAGCCCATCCCAATTATTTTCTAACAACTTAATAAATTTCAATGCCAATACTTTTTTTTAATCGAGTAGAAAACTTTATATAACTATTTATCTCGCCTTCGTGAATGATATATGCAAGCAAAAAATACACAAAATACATAGAGTAAACAGCTATATCTAAGGACAGTTGTACCTACGGACATTTCATTTTAATACTCGAAAACAGGTGGGGGAATGTAGTGGGGGGGGGGGGTTCCTAGCGGATATAAACTAGCGATAGGCAGTTAGTTGCTCACGGAAAGGTGAATCGTTGAAGACTCAAGGTATGTGCAAATGCAAATACAACTACACACAAGGCCCCAACAGGCTAAATGCCCAACGATTAGTGCCTGAGTGCTCATCACAAATACGGATATAATATACAGGGTGGGCAAAAAGTCAGTACAAACTTTAAAAATTATTGAAAAACTGGAAAAATAATCGAAATAAAAAACGGTTTGCAAGGTTAGCATCGACAGGGAAAAAATAACTAAGTAAACACCCGATAGGTGGCACTGACGTACACAAATCGAAGAAAAAAGTACGCAAATAACGAATAGAATGCCGCCTAATCGTTTATTACAGCAGTATAGGTTCCACATGACCACCACCACAGGAAATAACACACTGCAGGCGAGTCACAAATCCAGCAGCGGCAGAGTGCAGCTGGTCCACATACACGGTTTACAACGGTGAACTGATTGTGGATTAGGAGCGCAAGTTCTTATAACCGTCTCATTTGCATATTTTCACCGAAGTCGTACGTTCCAGTGCCACCTACTGGCTGTTTTTTTTGAGTTTCTCCCCCTGTCTTAAAATAATTCCCGTGACTTAGCGATGCTAACCCTGCAAAACTTTTTTTATTTCGGTTATTTTTCCAGTTTTTATTCAGTTTTAAAGTTTCTACGGACTTTTAGGCCACCTCGTATTTCAAAAATACAACAACCCAATTAAAAATGCAATTATAAAAATGTGTAGCTTCTCGATTTGCAGTGAGGCAAGTAAATTTGATATTTTTACTCTTTTTCTGAAAATTAAAGTAAAAAGAAATTGCACATCACATCCTTTTTTTTTTTTCAATGTAAGTATGTTTTTTTTCAAATAAGTTTTTTCAATGATTACTTTTCATAGGCGGGGTTTAATATCGAGGTTTTGATGATTCATTTTTTAGTTCAAAATGTAATCGAAATATTAACCTACCTGCTGCTATCGACCTTCAAAAAACAAAATTGTATTTACGGACGAAATTGTTTGTGCCCACAGGTACACTAGATATTTTTTAAATTTATTTTTATGATCAATTCTTCGCTATCTTTGGCTTTTCCTTACATTTCTTCCCAAAATAGAGTTTTATTTTTTTTGGTTTTCTGTAAAAACCTTATAATAATGCGATTGTTGTTTCCTGACACAGGGGTACAAGAAAAAACGGCGACTTGACCGCACCAAAAATACTACCGCAGGAAGTCCCCCATCGAGGGGTTAGCGCACAAACCTCTCGATGAGTATAAAACACAAGCCTGCCGTTCGGAATCGGCAAAAAATCCTAGGTCCCGGTATAATTAGCCCTCGTGTGCAGAAAATGACCGTGGTGCGAGAAAAATAATCAATGATCTATAACGCGATTTTAAACTTATAAAGGAGTTATAGGTCCTGCAAGAGGGTTTTTAAATTCATTTCTTTTCTTAGATATGAAATTTTTCGGCAACTATATGCTCGTGAATGTTAGAAGGAAAAAACTGGTTCAAAATTTTGTGGCATTATGTCCGGAGGTAAATCCGGGTGTGTCCGAAGGTACATCAGGTTGTTGTTGCTAAGGAAGAAAATTCCATCTCGAAATTTTGAATTTTCAAGGATACAGTATTCAAAATTTTAGATTTTAAAAAGTATGACTTTATTCGCAAAACTTCAGAGCATAACCTGAGCATTTTATCAAGTGAAAATATGTTGCCGGGTGCTGAGGAAAATTAAAATGTAACAGTAGTACAGTAAAATGCACAGCAGTCTCTCCTACAAAAATAAATAAATAAATAAAACACAAAAATAATAACAATAGAAATAGTAACAATTAAAGAAATCGACTCAAAGCTCTGTGGTAAAGGAATTATCATTCAAGTATTACGTGGGCATCGATGGAGGGAAGGGGGGGGGGTCCCGGTTTTGCTGACTTTTGATGGCAAGGGGAGAGGGGGGTTGTAATGATGCTTACGTCATCAATCACCCTTTATAAAAATCTGAAATATTCTTAATGACATCTTACTGGGTGTGCAAAAAAGAAGAGAAAAGACTTTCCCTAGTTTGTGAGCACAGGAACTAACATTCTTCCTATTGATAGGCCCTCTACAGAGCCACTTTAGTGACCTCTAAATGTTTCGCCGATCCTTCAGGTGATCTGGGAATGTGTCCGGGGCGCTCAAGTATTCTAGAAATGTGTCGCGGGCCGCTTAAGTGCTCTTTAACTGTGGCGTGAGTCACTCAAGTAATTCGTAATTAAGTTCACTTAATTAATCTGGAAATGTGCCACGGATCACTTAAGTGATCTGTAAATATGTCGATAAAATTCTTATTCTTAAAAAATTATATTTGAGGTGGAGGGAAACGTCAGATATCCCGAGGGCTACATTTGGTCAGCGGGTAATGGGTTTAGCATATATGGCTTAGAGGGAGGGACACAATGAAATTTGCAAAATGAAATTTTGAGTTATTAACCTTCAAATAACATTGCAAATTAACAGAAATTGATTATAATAACACATATATAAAGCTATTTTCTTCCAAAATTATATTTATTTTTTAAATATTTCTTACAGCAAAAAAAAAAAAAAAAAAAAAAAAAAAAAATTGATTTTCTGAGGGGACCACAAGCCCTTTACTCGGCATACGCCTCTGATCCCAATATGCGTTAGACGTAGGGAGCATAGCTGACGAAATCCTGATAATAAGGGGGGAGTTTTGCTGACGGGGGAGGGTGAAAAATGGCTAAAAGTCTGTTGACGTAATATTTGAACGGCCCCAGATGTAAAGCGTTCTATCGAGTTTTATTTACTGATAAGCTAATTATTCTCATCCTCTGAGATTTCAGACTCGAATTTTTTTCGGGCGAAATTCAAACGGAATAAGCTCATTATACTCGATATGCAGCCATTATCCTGATGGGGATTCGACGACGTCATTGAATCAACAGGTCTCGTATATTTTCCCTCGCGTAATGAACATTTTTATGCAACGTTATACTAGAAAAATAATAACAAACCGATTTGCGAACCCTTTGATTTGGTTAATCTATCGAAAAGAGTTGATATTACATACGCGATACATTGCATATTTCCCGCGTTCACTAACTATTAGGAATAAGTAGAGAAAGAATTGCGCTTCAACATAATTGGGAAAAATTCGTAGGAAGTTGGCTAAATTACTCTAAGAACATATTTGACGACATTGAAATCTTTTTTTTTTACATGCTTCATCCATTTCCGATTATATATAGACAATCTACAGAAAGAGTTTAAATAAATAGGATTTACCTTCATTTTGCAAGGATTTAAAGGAAAGAAAATGTACCAATAAGATCCCATTACGAATTATAATATTTTAATAATGGATATCCAGAACGATACGCTGAGCCGGTTAATGTACTCCTATATTCATTGATGTACATCAGATCCATGTACATCAATGAAAATTGGAGCCCTAATTACCCATGCAGCAATATAAAGTATCAATTGTAATATGTGTCATGAATATTGTATAATTTCTTAATCTCCTAATGTTTTCATCGTTTTTGTTACTTATACTGTCTACTCTTGAATTGTTGACAAGTAAATGCACGGGCTTATTACACTTATAAACTGTGTATAGGGTGTCAACTTTTATCGTTGTCCAATGGCTATGTCCCGAATTGCGTTGGTTTTAAAGACAACTGTCAATTAGAAAAACATGTTTCAAATGATGTTACCCATCATACTGAATGCCGTTCAAATGAAAAATAAAACCCCACTATTAATATAAAGGTTGCAAAATTTTAACATTTAAATTTTTATATGCTTCCCCCGTACTCTAATTTCAAATTAGAAAGTTGTTTGCCCTGTCTCTCTTGAGACACAAAAAAAAAAAAAAAAAAAAAAAAAATCGTGAGAAGTCGTAAATGTTAAGGAGCTGTGAATGCTAGAACATTTATGATTGCGCAAGTTGATGTTTGAAAAGTGTCAAATTCTTAACGATTTTTTTATAGCAGAGGCATTGAATGCACCTTTTAAATAACAAAGAAAAATTATTGGAAATTGTATGTGTCCCATTCGTTCATCGCGAATTAGCTTCAGTGTGCATATAATATGACCGTGCACGTAATGTGTTTCTTCTCAGTCGCGTTGATTGCAATCGGTGAAGGGAGAGAGAGAAAGAGAAACGCAATTTAATACCAAAAATACTAGTCTCCTCACACAAATAGCAATATTAAATCATCATTTAAATTAGACTTTCACGCGAAATGGGCAAACCAATATTCATTCGGATGTGATCTTGAATCATAACCCAATCAAGAAAATATGATAATGGTTTAACGAGATTTCGATTTCCTTACTCTCATTTACGAGGAAATTCGTTGTATAATCAAAATACACTTGAATATATGATAAGTGCTTGTGGATGTATTTTTAGAAGTTTGGTTTCTTGTTCTTCACCTTGAAATGTCCATCCAGTATAGCGAATCTCCCCCCCTCTGTCTCTCTCTCCGTCTTGCGCTTCAGCCGGAATCATTGCGAGGCAACAAATCCAGATAACGCCCAACTAATGTAATTAAAAGGAAGTGGAGAGAGAATTAGATTATGCAGATTCATCATTAGATAAATGCCGAAACGGAGCATACGTTAATTAATTTCTTGATGGTTTTACTGTTTTCCAGAGGAACATCGTCGATGAATCTGGTTCTTTTTTCTGATAATGGTAGTTTTTTTCAACGACATTACGGCTATTTTTTCCTCCAAGCTAGTTTTTTAAGTGAAACTTCTTTAAGGAAGGTGCGAATTTTCAGATCCATGTCAGAAAAAGTTGAACGGAGGAACGCAAATTACGTAACTTTCCTCTTTCCTCGCAAAGACAAAAGTGATACGGGGGAACGGAAATAAAGTTAGCATTCCTGCCTTTTAAAAACGGTTGCCTGTGCCATTTTGCGGTTTGTGTCGAACAAAGATAATTTATTACTTTTCTCTGCCACCTGTGACTCGAATCGTAGAACGTCTCCTTCAGAGATGGTGGTGTGGGAAGGAGTTTGTGTCCTCACGCTTCGATATCTTGCGACCAGTAACGTGAGGTGAGTCGAATCTATCCAAGGATGATGTCACGAAGGCTTTTAACATCTGACTGATGCGAAGAAAAATTTCGGGAAGAGATAAAATTCAACTGCCCTTCCGGGTAACCGAACCCACATCCTTTCACTTGCCGGGTGAGCATCCTAGACCAGTGGTTCTCAACCTTGGGAAGCCCACGGCCAGTTGATTTCTTTTTTTTGCGAGTGGAAGGCCCGGTCATACACACGATTAATGGGAAATGAATGGGTAAAAATGAAACGGTGAATCACTCACGGCCCGGTTTGACCGTGGTCAGGGCCTGGCGGTTGAGAAACACTGTCCTAGACAATTAGACTACAAAGGTAACGAATTTCAATCTTTCCTTAGAGCTCGTGTGCACTGAACGCAGTATAGTGTTAGTTTTATGCCAAAAAAAAAAAATAAAAAAAAATTGTTAAATATCTTTGAATACGATCCTTGGAAATGACTTGCTAATCCAATTGTTCAACAGTGGATAATAGGAATCGTATTTGGAGGCGTTAACATTACTCGGATGAAATCAAATTCTTCAATTAACTCTTCTCTCAAAAAAAAAGAAAAGAAAAAAAAATAGTCACGTGACCACAGACTTCTGGAACATCCTTTCCTCAAGATTGAGTCCTTCTGTGTATTCGTAAAATAAGACGTTTAAATAAGTTCGTAACCCGAACCATTTTTCGCTGTTCATAAACCAAATTGCTCGAAAATTGAGCCATTCGTAAACCTGGGGTGTTGACTGTATTTCCAACTACAAAATTTCTGAATAATATAACTCATATACAACAAAGTATAACTTTCATCTATATTTTAACATCTGTGTGAACGTATATTCGAACTGTGAATATCTTTTAATACAGTTGAATTTATTCATATTTCGTTGCATACATTATTTATGGTACGTGAGCACTACACTGCATGAAATTATTTATTGGAAAGAAACCGAGTGTGCTATTTTGTTCAGCTGAGAAAATTAATTTGGTGAAAAGATATTTCTAAACAATTTTTAATTTTTCTGAATCTTTTTTTCCCGTTTCTTACACGTGTATTGTATTTTCGGCTATTATATCACATTTTTTATTCAGTTTCGGGGGGGGGGTGAAGTCACCTTATGTATTGATATTTTTATTCTTTGTCAAGTTAAAGTTCAAACGAAGCACAGTGTAATCTTGACTATCCGGAATAGTCTCTTGGCACAATGACGTCACCAAATCATCGGAGCTGCCATCTATCATTCTTTGCTGAGTTTGTTGCCAGTTTGGCGATATTTACAGCGGAATGCGTTAATTTTCATTTTTACATGAGATAACGATCGTTCACAAGCGAAAAATGACATAATAAATAAGAACTATTTACATAATTTTCATAACAGCATTTAAATTCTTTGACTTCATTTTTCTGTAATAAATTTTTAAAACGTACAGTACATAACAAACATCTGCATCATGCATACGAGTCCAAAATTGGCTCCTTCGCGAACTGAATTATGGTTAGCTATAGCTAATTATAAATAGCCATAATTATCACAAAAAAATACGCATTGTCGATGATCTTGAATCATAGGGAATCGATTTTTAGGGATATGTAGGAATCGATATATAGGGACCGGTGAAATCACGACGGAAGCCCGACTTTCGGACATTGACCAGGTCAACTGGGCCAGCCAGTTTGCGAAGTGGCCAACTTCGGGCTTTGGCAGTAATATGTGCATTTATGTATAAAGACATTACTTATACAAGGTGGGCAAAAAGTCCGTAAAAACTTTAAAAATGTATAAAAACCTGAAAAATAAAAAACAGTTTGCAGGGTTAGCATCGCTAGGTCACGGGAATTTTTTGTGACAGGAAAAAAAAAAAAAAGCTCAAAAAACAGCCGATAGGTGGCGATGACGTACACAAGTCAAAGAAAATTGTATCGATCCGGTCCATCCAATCTGTCGGAACTAAAAGATGCGATCCGCCGAGACGTGCCATGTATACATCCAGACCTGCTGCACTCCGTCATTGCAGGAATTGTGACTCGCCTGCAATGTGCTATCCCCTGTGGTGGTGGTCATGTGGAACACATACTGCTATAATAAACGATTTGGAGGCATTCTGTCAATTATTTGCGTATCTTTTCTTTCACTTGTCTACGTCAGCGCCACCTATCGGCTGTTTTTGAGTCTTACAAAAATTGCCGTGAACTAGCGATGCTAACCCTGCAAATCGTTTTTTATTTTGATAATTTTTTTCCTGTTTTTATGAATTTTTTTCAATTTCTACGGACTTTTTACCCACCCTGTATGTATAATGTACTGACCTGTACCTACAGGTCGAAAAATATGAGTAAGAAGCGGTTTTTGGTATTAAAATGGTGTTTTTGATGGTATGGTAGTGGTAGAAAGTGAGAATCTGATCTGTATAAATCCGGCCTATCTGGCCTACCCTTCCGCCACATTGAATTAGCTAGTCCAGATTAGACTGTAGTTTTTACGTCATCGAAAAATACTTTTTTTTTTTACAAATAAGCTGCTTAAGGAGAATTTTCCTCTGAGTAAAATCCAAATATCTTCGCTAATTAACACTTTTGACTCTTTTTACGCCACGCACAAAAGTAGGAGGGAAAAATATTCCTCTTTCTCCCCTAAACATAACATTATTAATGAAATTCCTGGAAAAGTCAGTTTAATGAATTCTTCCCAATTATTAGAAAGGAAATTAAAAAAAATAAAAACCCATCATCAATAATTTGGTTTTCTGTGATTACAAAATTACACAAATCCATATATAGCAGAGCAGGCATCTTCAACCCGTTGCACGTGAGCACCACGGTGCTCTCTGAAGTTCCCCGAGTGCTCGATGCTCGGGTTCAATTCCGTTCTTGCGAGAAGTTGATCAATGTTCCAATTAAACACCTTGGAGGAACTGCATTAAAGGATTGAAAATCATCGCCAATCCTTGCACTCGTATGGTTAAAATTGCCGGAAGGGTGCTCTTCTTTTGATGATGGGTACAGGCAGTGCTCGTGATTGGAAAAAAAGTTGAAGATCCCTGCAGTGGAGTCTCGGTAATCCCAGGCGGATGGGACTGAGGCCACCTCGGATAGTTATCGAAAAACTTGAATTATCCGAGAAACCATATAAAATGTTTTAAATGTCGGTTCTCCTGAAAAAAAACACACACACACACACACACACACACACACACTAGCAGTACTAGTACCGTTTTTACTGTATTTTTATTCTTGAGTAGACGCTATACCATGTGATGTGAAATGGGTTGGAAGATGAGGAAGTGATTGAGTAGAGTTGAGGCTGGGATTGATGGTTAACTGCGTTGAGTCACTGATAGCTTTCAACAGCCTTTCCAACTATTTTACGTAAGCAATTAGGGGACAACACCTTCGTCCACCATCGAAGAACGGTCAAACTTTACCTCTTTCGCCAAAATCCCCCCCCCCCCCCCGAAAGTTAAAATGGTCTTCGTCCGTTCAAGGGAGTCAAATATTTTATCACACGAGTTACCCATTATAGGACTGAGGGCTGCGTAGTCCTTTTTAAACTGCCGCTACTGATGGAATCGCATCGCGAGGACCCGGGTTCGAACCCCACCGGTGTCTGAAGTTGGTTTTCTGTGGTTCCCGATTTCGCCGTATACACCGACACATTTTAAACCACAATCGCAGGCTAAAGGATTAGAGATCGATACGGATTGGTTAAAATCCTGAATTTAGTCTCAATCCGTTTCGATCTCACCTCCTATCACTTGCGATTGTAGTTTAAACTGTGTTGGTGAATACGGCGCGTTTGGTATATATGTGTGTGGTCTACTGTATTATACGGATCAGAGACCTGGACCATAAACTATAGAGACGCGAAACGATTTAAAGCATTGGAGATGTGATTCTGGGGGCGTTTGGAGTGCACAAGCTTGGCATTGAGAAGGTCAAATTCATAAGCATTAACACAGGTTAGAGAAAATCACAAAATCCTGGATAACATTAAATACTGACTGTAACACTGGTTAGGACATGCTCTCCGACCCGGCGTATTGCTGCGTGACGTGATAGAAGTCAGGATTGAAGAGAAAAGGCCCAGGGGAAGGACCAGAGCCATCTACTAAACCAAACATGCTCTTAGTTCATATTCCTCTGCGGAACCTCTACGAATTGGCACATGTTGGAATGTGTGTGTACGTGTAGTGAAACCTGATGTGAAGTTTGTTTCTGTGTAATGCTTGTTCTGCGTTGTGCTGCCATCTGCCACCAGTTTTTCTAACTATGAGTGAAGTGTAATGATTGAATAATTTATCGTTGTAGGCCTGTTGCTCTCTGTGGCGAGACTTTCCAATGGGGCGATCGGCTCGCATTTGCGGCTCGAAGTTGGGAACCACAAGAAACCAACTTCAGCCGACCACCACTGTGGTGACGGTGGGGACCAGAGTCATCTGGAAATCGACGCTACTAAATGACGCCGAATGTACCAGCTATGACCAACTAAAAAAACTAAGCCAGAGACAGAGATGGTTGAGAGCTGCCCAACGTGGGGGTGCGAACACCATGCGAGCTAGGACTGAGTACCATTAGGACTGATGCACCATTGGTGATGATGATGATACAGTATATTGACTATTGACCTCTTTGGTGTGGTCATTTGAGCCCACCAATATAATTTCTGAAAAAAAAACCAATGCAATGCACCTTAACTCTCCTGAGTACGCACTTGAGTCCCGTATATACGGGACGACTAGAAATTTTCAGCCTCCCAATCCTTTTTTCATGTCGGTGCCTGACTGGTGTATATATTAGCATCACCATCAATTAGGGCCATCTTAAGAGGCCCCCCCCCTACCCCCTGGGCCAAGTGACTTTTCTGAGGCGCTACCTAGCTAGAAATGCTTGCCTACAAATCTAGTACTTACTTTCGAAAATTTCAATCAGATCCCTTTTTTGTGAGGGGCTCCACTCTGGTCTTGATTCTATGCCCGAATGGCCCCCCATGCATTAAGACGACACTTCCATCATACATTTATTTAGGGGGGAGGGGTGTCAACCCTGAACTTCAGGGCAAGGGAGCTACCAGTAAACGAGTAACCGTATAAATTATTGGACCCACGGATATATGACAATTAGTGAACCAAACAGTCTAATGTGTGCACAGATGACTAGGATTCAAACAAGCTCATTGGCTTGAGTTATGCGTATCTTTTTATCAGCCACCTCGTTGGGCATTTTGCCTGTTGTGACATTGTTTTTGTAATTGTAATTGAATATGTTCCGAAAAAGTGCATCAAAAGGCTTCTCTGAAAATATACAGCAGTGTATATCTTTTACACGTGTTGAAGTTTCAGCAATATATGCAATCTTTCCTTAGGCCGTGTGTATTGTAATTCATGCAACGGATTTAAAAAAAAAAATTGTAGAAGCTTAGATTCAGACGGAACTACCAGTTACCAGATCTTGATTCCCTTTAGTGACATTGCAGAATATTTGAGGAAATCCAATTGAAAATACACCTTTTTCGTAAGAAGTATGAAACCTACAGGAACGGCATGAATTCCAAAAAATGCTTAGGAAAAAAGTAGACGCTTCATGTTTCGAGAATCGATTATTTCGCCAAGAAGTCATGTATAAACGAAATAATATCCGTGTTCGAATTTCTAGATTTCCCAATAGCTATTTATTTTTAGGAGAACTAAATTCCGAGAACACCCCCCCCCCTTTTTTTCCCACAGTTTGTCAAAATGCCGTTCACGTTCACAAACCACTCAAAATACGTTATGAATATAACATTTCCGCTAGAAAGATGTTCAAACATTCGACATGAGCAAAAGAAATATATATATTTTTTTGGTATAGTTTGTTCTTTATTTTCTTTACGCTTTCCATCACTTGAGACATGGAATAATGCCCTTTTCCTGGAAATTTCTTCGGGATGAGAGTGTAAAGGCCTGATACTACAATATAAAACTGCTTCCATTCAAAATACATTCAGGGTGTATTTTAAAAAAAATAAAACTATTCTTATTTAAGACTTTTATTTCTCTTCCAGAATATATTTGATATTTTTAAAGGAATTCTCACCATGTTTCCGGTTCCTGGGGATATTTTTTTGAAAAATGTTTCTGGAAAATTCAGCACAGTTCCATTGGAATCCCGTTATGAAATTTCGACTTTTTTTATGTTCTTATTCTGAATGCATTTTTTACTACTCCATGTCGAAGATTTATGTTTGAAATAACGCCTCGTAGACAGAAAGAATCATTGTATATTTTATGTCTGTTTGATTACTTTGCACACATATTTCTTGTGTGCATAAAGTTATTAGACTTTTTTGAGTTTTATGACCATCCAGGACTGGAGAAAAAACACATTGAATAATAAAAAACACACCCAAACACACGTTGGTTAATTTGGAGCTGGAGATATTTTTTTCTACACCGGAACATAATATGAAACATGCTTGAGTATCCCCAGTGTTATGTTTCTCTTTTTAGGAAATGTGCGTCGGTGTCGCTGAATGTATCCAACCTACATTATACAGAGTAACTCTAATCTCACGGGACAAACTTTGAGAGGGGGTAAAAGCCTCCTGAACAAGCAATTTGGACATAGAATATGTGGTCGAATCGCTGTAGTAAAAAGGCGGTAGAGGGTTTTTCAATGAGTGCACAACAGCACTTTACCAAAAGAAATTTGCTCCGCTATGTGCTATGAATTATTCGAGGGTGCGGAGAGGAGGGGGGGGGGGTTGTTATGTAGTAGGCCTTCTCACTCATGGTGCAACTTGGGTAACACAAAATCTACCACAAGTGATTGTATTGCTTATTACAGTAAGGAATCAAAGGAGCGATCACTACCCGCCCCCAAGAACTTAATAATATGGAAAAAAAATTGTCGTGTACCGTATTTTACAGAGCAATCAAACGAACACACACACGCACAATAAGTGGCCTCTCAACTCAGGATTCGCACGTGGCTTGTCATTGTTTGACATACCATCACCTTGATGGTCAACACACCAAAAGTTTGGTTTTTATCGGTGAAGATGCACCTTCGGATAAGATTGGATTGGAGTATGGTTTTTATTCGTGTGAGGAGTATCAAGGTTATGATGCGCGCCGAACAATCATCAAGTGGTATAACGATATAATGACTTGTGGTTGAATTTGCGTTACATGGGAAGGCCTACCAAATTACAGTACCCATCTCCCTCGAATGGTTGAGTGCACATATCACGGCAAATACGTCGCAAAATATAACATTTTCTTTTGATGAAATGCTGTTTTGTGCCCTCCCTAAAAACTACAGTTTATCGGGTTTGCTATTGCGATTCGACTACGAATAAAAACTACATTCTAAATAGACCAAAAATTCTTGTTCAGGTGTCTTATAACACCTTTTAAAGTTTTCCCCATGAATTTAGAATCACCCTGTATGTGTAGATATATACTACTACTTAAGCGTACATGTACCTCTTACACATTCCTTGAAATTTCTAACGAATCGGCACATGCCGGAACATGTGTGTGTATATATATACTTGACCCTAATGTATTTATGTTGTTAGAGTTGCACTTGCTTCATTCTTGCTGATACTGCCAGCAGTCCTCCATATTTGGAAATGAAGTGAATTTTGGTAAATGCTTGAATTTTCATGTCATGAAATCTCATCATGAAATCATGACGTCCTTCCTCACTGCAAGTGCGCCGCACCGGTGACTCTGGAGGCGTTAGTTGTGTGAGCATTTACGTCTGGATTTATGAACTGAATGTGCATTCTTCTCCACGCTGGAAGAAACTCGGATCGTAGTCTCTGCGGTCGTTAGTTGGTACTTTGTATGCTGGAAAAAATCTCGTGCATCGATATCTATGCTGGGGGTCACAACATATATCTGTCCGCTATGGAAAAAGGTGCGCATCGGTGTCGTTGGGGGTTACTGGAGGTACTGACTTTTGGTGCTGAAAGAAACTCATATCGGTCGTTGGTGTTCTATGAATCGCACTTTAAGTGTCACTGTGGTCGGAGTCGGCTTCATCGTTTTAAGCTGGAAGAAATATGCATTAATGCGTCTAATATGCATTATATTAATATGCATTAATGCATTAATATGCATTATGCATTAATGCGTAAAGATTGTTCCAAGCAAAATGAAATAGGCATAGATTCGTCTGAGGTATAATTGGATTATTCTTTTTACTGTATGAATGTTTTGCTGAATAAGATGTGAGTAACATGCATCGGTGTCTTAAGGGGGATGTTGAATTTAACTTTCTGCTCTGAAAGAAACAGGCATTGGTGTAAATCAGAATTAAGCTTAAAAGTTTTCGGGTTTTTGTCTTTCGACGTTTCGTTCACACGTTACGTAAGATTTTTTGGAAATGTTCGCCACTCGTGCGAACGAAACATCGAAAGACGAAAACTTTATTTCACGTCGGCCAAAAAAAACCCGAAAACTTTTAAGCATAATTCTGATTTATACGATGGCCACGAAAGCCTTTTTTGTTTCAGGCATTGGTGTCTTTAGGTCGTTGGTGATCCTACAAGAGTTAGACATCATAACTATAATCCCGAGCTTACATACATACAAAAGATACTTTTATACGGGGGGAAAAACTTTTTGGAGCGAATTTCTTACTATAAAAAGTATCATTGAGATCATTATCGCAATGAGCGTAGGATAACGTGATGTGTGTGTGAATTTACAGGATTTGAACGTGAAATACGTTTGTTCATTTCAAATGATTGTTTTTTTGTTCGACGCTTCCCAAACGCTGTAAGTGTAGAAGAAAATCTAGCGTTGCAGGGAATTTCTGAAAGTATTTCATGAAAAGTCAACGTACTCAGACAGTAAATCCGTAATATATGGAACACTTTATCGTATATTTCGCATTATCCAATGTACAATGTCGAAAATGCACGTAATTGATCACACATTGATTTTTGACACAATGAATACCACAGAATATGTTAACACATGCAATGCCATCAGTGTTGACAGTAAATGTGACGATATCACCAATCAAAATTGCGATTTGTCCACAGAAATATTCAAGAAACTATTCTATATCATTAATGTATACATAGATAATTTTTTGGTTCCGATTGTAAGTAATGATATTAAAATAAAACTTTATTCTACTTTTTCCTTTAATATTTCTTTATAAAATAATGTAAATTTTACAAGGATTTTACAATATTACGGGATATTATTTAAATTCCTGACAACAGATTAATTTTTAGAAACGTATAAAATATGATCTATTTATTATTACTTTATTCTTATAAATATGCATATGAAAAAGAAGAGTATATATATATATATATATATATATATATATATATATTATTTTGATGCGAATGTACAGAGTGATTACAAAACGATTTCCTCAAATTAGAAGCCTCTGCAGGTTTTTCTAGTAATCTTATTCTTTTCATAATTGGTATTCAGGTCATTAGGAGGAAATTTTTTAGAAAAGAAAGACTATACAAAAATGATTCGAGTTTTCACCACCAGGGTGTGTTGGTACAAAACGTTTTATTATCGAAATGTGCCTTCTAATAAAGCAAAAAGAATCAATTAAAGCTTTGCTTAATATTTGAGTGATATACTGGCTCTTACAAATTGTTTGCTCAGAGGATATCTGTGCAATCAACCACTGACTTTAGAAACATACTTTCGAGATTAAGATTAAAATGACGAGCATTATTTAAAGTTTCATAATTTTTTAAGGGGGTATATTTATAAACAAATGGAAGAGTAAATATTTTATGCGGTTGCCATGTTCTGAAATTTTCAGTTAGTGAAAAATCATTTGCAAAAAGATACGTTTTTAAATGAAATATTCGTGGTGACATTCGGCTTAGAAGTTTTCAGCATTAATTGCCAATGATTGAGGGTGTAGTTCTCAAATTAACAAAACTATAAATTAAACACAAAGTGTGTGTGTGTGTGTGTAATGAATATAATTGTCATTGTGACTAAAGAAAATAGTTCCACACTTTGATAATTTTAATAACAAAGACTTTTCCGTTAAGTTGTGTAAAAACGAAGCCATCTTTTGATTTACGTTTCTCATGTGACCCAGTAGTTTGGAAAGTGAGCCACACAAACGTTTAATGCACTTAATATCATTCATCTAGCATCTGAAACAGTCTCTCCTCAGGAAATGGGCAGATCTTCAACACAGCAATTACATAATACGAAAATTCGAGCATTCGCTACATTCACTTAAAAATATGGGAGTCAGATGACAGCATCAGCAAGAACAAGAAACAATCACAAATTTGACAACATAAATACGTTAGGGGCACACATTACACTCAGACAACACATTCCACGTGTACCAATTGGTTAAAAATTCCGCGGAGGAATGAGATTCATGTTCGGTTAAGTAGTGTATGTAGTCATTCTATTTGTATATTGTCGGTAAATATTGAAATTTTCAAGCCAACGAAAGCTTGCTCTTAACACAGAGCGGGTTAGATCACCAAAACACAGTATTATTTTTATCGTCAATATCTCGATAAATATCGCATTTAAAATATGTAATGTTTTGCAAATTATTTCTCAGAACATGATCTACATTCTGCTAATTGAAAGTTTTAGCACAGGGTTAACATAAAAATTAAATTTACGTATTTTCTTATGGTATGCAACCTCTTAGAAAATGTATTGCAATTTAAATAACCACACGTCATTTGACAAAGGAAAAACTTGTAATCGTTAGTTTTTCTAAAGTCAACGATTTCAGAGATATTCACTGAGCAAACAATTTGGGACAGCGTGCGTAGTGGCGAAAAAATTTTAAATTTTGGAATTCCGTATAGAGAACCATCACAACTGATTTACTAAGAAATCGATTGGGCCTTGCAGTCCAGGGTATAGGGAGCTAGTTTCTAACTGTGCCGTTCTGGGTCAAGACCACCTATAGAACAAGGCCTCCGCACGAAGCTTGTGACGACACCGAAGAAGGCCATTTCATCTATTGCCATTGGATACAGCAGGCCGGCACATGCGATATCTTTACCCTTTTTTTGCAGTATATCCAATGGCGATAGGAGAAATAGACTTCTTCATTGACGTCACAAGTTTCGTGCAGAAGCCTTGTTCTATAGGTGGTGTTGTCTCGGTGGAGTCCCGTAAAAAAGATCTCTTGGAAAAACGTGCTGATCACGTTATTTATTTAAAAAAAAATCACAAAAAAAGACTAGCCCCGTTTACATGGGAAATAAAATATCCCGGAGCCCGTTTACATGGCCTTTAGTTTATGCCGTTACCCCTTCCTCCGGCTGGTATTTGATTTTGTCAAGGACGATGATGTTCTTAATGATCCACCGTGTAGTAATTTTGTAGAATATAATATTACGTACACGTGTTGATTTAGATGTGTGTGTGTGACATCAGGGTTCCTGGAATTTTCACGTTATAGTTTTGTTCATTTTTTAGCTCCCTTTTTTGTACCTCCTTCCGCAACTTTTTGATATCATATCATGTGTAGTCCCTATTGTCATCACTGTCATCGTAAATATGCCAACTGTTGCTGGTTAGTCGCGTGTTCGCGCCGGCCTTTCTATCATGGCTCACACCCCTTGGATTAGCAAGTTTAAATCCCCCATGGGGACAGAGCGAGAGCGGGCATGGTTAGTTTTGTTTTTTGTTTGTTGCCTTACCCCCCCCCCCCCCACTAACGAAGTCCAAGGTTTTTAAAACCGACACCTAATTCAAATAAAAAAAATTATTAGAAAGTTCAGTAGATAATTTTAATTATCTTCCTCGAGCTGACTTTCAATCCATCCAATATAAGTTAACTAGCGTGCGTGATTCAAATGAAATGAATCTGAGAAAAATATTCTTGGTGGAAGTTACTTCATAAGTAAATGTAAAACTCCGTATTTTAAACGTTCAAATGGCTAAACGAATCAAGCCACTAAATAAATAGATACTAATGAAAATAATCGAAAATAGTATTTTGAAAAGAATTCAATAAAATTGGCAGAACAGTGACGTGCAAACTACTGTAATTAACAAGGAGCAGAAAACGAGGAGCAACAAAACTAGCGCACTCGATTCTGTGGAATGACGTCACGCGTGATGCCAGCTGGTGCCGACTGCAGCGCCTCATGAGACAGCTCTTGTTATATGCCCCTGGCTAATGGTAGTTTTCAAGGCGCAAAGAATTATGAGAAGCAGGTGAGAGTCACCTATTATTTCTCCCCGGAGAAAAGGTGCTTCTTTTGAGGGATCTCTGTCCCTCCTTTTTTTTCCTCCGAGAGAAAAAGCTACCATGCAGATCCTAATCAACAAAGCAACCGCCAATCGTGTACATGTTAACGAAGCTAATGGATGAAAAAATGTTACAGATACCTGATAAGTGTGTTAAAAAGGTTAAAGTACTGACCGTGGTTTGAATAGACTTGATATGAATCTTCAGAAAACGTTGGTGACTAAAGCCGTGGGCATAGTGAGACGACCAAGAGAGACGGGGGTGCATAATAGAGACTAGCGACGGAAACAATTGTATTGTTTTTATTCTACACCGCGCATTCTGGAGGAGCGAGGCAAAAGAGGCCACTCAACGAGGGGCGGGAGTTGAACAAGCATGTTTATATTTTCACCTCGATCTGCAGATTTTTCCTACCAGCGAAACTTACCTCCACCTCCTCGTGGTTCGGCGTCGGGTGGCCCTTGCGCCAGCCAACGGAGGTGAGTGACTCGAGTCGGAACAGCTTCTCGCAAGAGAAATGAAAAGACAGAGGGCAAGTGTCAATTTCGGAGAGTAGTGAGGAGTCGTCAGGCAGGACGGCGATCTACTAATGTACATAGATGATGTAAGGTAGGATTTACTAACCCGTTGTATATAACGTGATACTAACACAAGGGTATGTAACTTGTAAACCCTATGAAATGCTGTAAATAGTTTTATTCAACTAGTCGATAGAGCGACTCTTGATGGATCCCCTGTGCGGGGGGGGGGGGGGTGCGAGGAACCACCATATGAGCGGAGGTCTGGGCCTGGGCTTTCCCCAACTGGGCATGACCTCTTCGCACGTCGGATCATAAAGATAAATCGTATTTCCCATTTGGGATGGGTCGGATAAGTAAAGCTAGCTCACTACCTGCTGATTTCGCCCTTTTTTATTTCATCTGCGGAGGGATAATCATCATCATAACACTACAATTCAAAAACCCTCCAGCCATTTTCTCTATTCTCCTACTCCTTTTTTACCAGATGTGCGGACGTCTCTTCCCCCACCCCTACGTATTTTTTTCTTTCTAGTCGCAATTGTATTTTAGGACTCATACCTGTTCGCTCCACTACGAGCACAGCCTAAATAGCTCTCCAGAGGCCTCCAAGCAGAAAAAACTTATCTTTCAACCATCCTTACAATGCCGTTTATGTTGTTTTTGTTCATACAAAAAAATCCTATCTCTATATATATAATTGAAAATCAATTTCATACGCTTATTATTCTCAAAATAATTACAAGAAAGGAAAATATATATTTTTTTGAAGTTTCATAATCATTATTTTCAATGATTTGAATGATAATACTTTATCACGTGAAATTGACAATGATAGACGATGCATGAATGAAATACTTATACACATTCCACAAATGTCAGATTTGAATTATGAAAGAATCGTGATGATGGTGGTGGTGATATGATGGTGAATTCATGTCGATATGACTTCGACGCTCCCGCCATCATCGGTCATGTAATCATTCGCCGGTTCGATATCCTCACAATGAACGAATGTCTGGTTGCTGGGCAGAGCGCAATTCGCTTGCCTGATCACGGAATTGTTCAGGAGTTTGAACGGCAATCGTATCGTGATCGGCCGGTCCACGTAACCCAAGACGGCCTTGACTTTCACCTCGTACAGTACCGTGACTCCATACGGGTTCTTCTCGTTCGCGTACGGCGGTAACGTACTCGGTGCGAGGACAAGAGATTCATCCGCAACTCCACCTTCTACCGCGAGCGCGACTGGGTATTTGAGGTATCCCATCAGTTTGATGCAGAAGTCTCTCGACATGCTCGAACCGGATGATATCGGGTGACGCTCTTCCGTCTCGGCGAGGCCGACCATGTTCTTGAAGTGACCGTTGGTGAACATGCAGACGTTGACGTGCTGGACAACGACCACTCGGATTTTGTGCACAGTCCTGTTGCAGCTGTTGTTGACAGTGACGTGAACGTGGAGCGGATCACCCTGGTAATAGATCTCCTTGTCCAAGACGGCTTTGATTTCGAGTTTGCCGGGACTGAAGACGAAAGTCTTGTGGATGCTTGCACACGGTGGAGATCCGTTTGGAGATGTCATCAAAGTCTCTGGGTTGGGCACGTAGTGAACGCACCTCAGAGACAACCGTACCGTGCCACGCTTGTGAGGCTTGTCGTCGGGACGGTTTCCTGAAAAAGAAACAGTTGTAAGCATTTATTTCTTTGCGACCTTCAATTGAGTACGTATTATTTCAGGCTAATGAAATGATTTTCTTTTTAGAGTTCCATCTCTATAATCTTCGCTCTCATTTATAATGGTTTTAAATGGTTTTTAATGATTATTTTTTCAAGTTAGGACTTGAGGTACACATATGTGTGTTCTTAACTCAAAAATGATCCTTACAAAGATATTGGCAATTTTTTTTTCTTTTTCAAAGGACATTTTGATATACAATAAACACACATCAATCAAAAATATAATATTTTTTTTACCAGTCAGTTTTGGCTCAGGTGTGAAGAGGCTATTGTCGATGTTAGTGTTTTTCAATTAGCACTTACGCAAGAACCCACCTATTTCTAACACAGAATTGAATACAGCTCAAACTCTCACAATACATGGTGACCCGATAATTTTCCTTGCCTCATATTACTGGTAAACCGTTGATTCTAGAGGTATACTTCCAATTAAAAAAATATCTAAATAACATGTAGAACTCAGATAAGTCATTCATGTTACCAGGGTTATATAGTTATTAGAATTTAAAAAAATTAACTTTTTATGTAGACACCCTGTCCCCAAAAACCCCATTAGAAAGTTGCAGCCTTGTCTCTCTCGAGGCCAACAAAAAAAATTTCACGTTTCTATGTGCAATATTCGCTGAGAAATTTGAATTCAAAAAACGGAGAAATGTTAAACAACGCGTTTTACCGCTCCATTTATCCCGTTTTGTTACCTCAAACGTTCCTCCATTTTTCGAATTCAAATACATAACTCAATGAATATTGAACTTAAGGAGCGTGGAATTCTAGTTGGTCTCAGGGAAGACGACAGCAACTTTCTAATTTGGTTTTCGAGGACAGGATGTTCGTAAAAAGAAAATTAATTTTTTTTTATTTCAACTACCAACCCCTATAACTACCTACCATTATAACTACACAACCCCTATTATATAATTATACACGTTAACTATATATTTGACTAACTATATACACGTTCTAAGTATTCCTCTAGGATCAACAGTTCAAAAATAAAACGCGACAAGGGAAATTAGGTAACCGCCCTGTATATGCTCTGAGGAGCCAAGGATAAGCGTTGATTAGAGAAAGGAGAGCCGCGGGTGAAAAAAAAAAGTTTGAGAATTCTTTCTATACACCGTTCAGGCTCTTTTGCAGGTGGAAAATTTTAGATACTGCCTTCGGAAAGAGGCAAAGAAAAGAAAAAAAGAGCAAGAATTTGCATATAATTATATGCAATGGGAAATTGAGATATACAACGTAATATTCACAAGAAGTAGAGAAAATTCATAGCTGCATAGGATAATAACCAAATGTAGATAGTAATATGCTATCCTAATCTGTATGGCCACCGGCGAGGGTCCGCAATTGAGGTTTCAGTCTGTGAGATGTTTTTTCGCATCGCAAAGAAGAGCCAAAATTTCTCCTGAAATAATATAGACGGCGCTTATCACGGCAGTCATTGAGTCACCATTTTAGAAGTAGTATATACTTTCCCCCCCTCTAAAGAGAAAGAGTGTTCCTTTCAATTCAATCATGAGTATTACCCCCAAGGCGATAGAAATGATTGGAGATGATTGAAGCTCGCGTGCTATCAAGAAACAAAACTTTTCACAAAACTACAGTATTTCTTGACGTGTCCGCCCCTATTGGTCCGCCGTGGCACTTACGTTTGAAAAAAAATTATTTTGAGAGGCTTGAAGAGCTTACATAGATGACGCGTGTATGTCAATTTTTTTCTTTCAAAACACTATACGGAAAAAATTTACTATTACTTGGCCTTACATACATATCATGGACATTCGTCTGCGCAATTTCTAACGAATCGGTACAAGAAGCAACGTGTTCAGCGAGTATGTATATACGTGGCCTTAACGTACAGGATGGTTATAAATAAACTGATACTTAGGGATAAGTAAATTTCGCAAATGAAAAAAAAAACCAAAATTATCAAAAAATTTACATTTGTTCCCTATAAACGAGATTCAGTTCTTTTTTCAAGTGTAATTACGGCTGTTTTTAAATTATGACATGTTTTTAATTTACATTAATAACTGCCCTTGAAAAGTTGAAGTACCAACAATTTTTGCTTTTGCATTTCAAGTCTGCTACTACTATTACTTGACCGTGTGTGCAACCCATAAACATTCCTCTGCGATATTTCTACGAACTGGTACATGCAGGAATATGGTGTGTGTACATGCGTACATGCGTAGCCCTAACACATTTATGTTATCGAAGTTATGCATGTTTCGGTTTACGTCACCAAAAGTCTGTTGGCTTACCACTAGAAATAGCTGTCTGTTAATATGATCTTTTCCCCCCATCCCGTGTCCACGTCTATTAAGAAATTAATTTTCGGAAAAGGCTTCTCCAGTAATACATTTGGACACAAAGCTGATGTACGTGGTGTTGCGGCTTCAGATGTCCAACAATTAGGGGACAATGATAAGGGTCCATTATTATGTTGGCAGATTTTTAGCAAATTTTTGACCCCTTCCCCCCCTTGTCAGCAGAATTTCGTCAGCCTACCTCATATTGGGATCAGAGACGTATGCGCAGGGGGCAGGGCTCATAACCCCCCCCCCCAGACAATAAAAATTTATTTCTTTGCTGCAAAAAATATTTTTAAAAATCAAAATTTCGAAAGCAATACCTTTATATGTTATTACAATCAATTTCTGTTAATTTTAAGGCTATTTGAAAGTTACGAAATCAAAATTTATTTTTAAGAAATTCATTGCGTCCCACGCTCTAGGCCATATATGCTAAACCCCTTATACGCAGATCAAATGTGGCCCCTCGAAGATATCTGATGTGGCCCTCCACCTCAAACCTAATTTTGTAAAAATGAGCCAAGTGGCGCATCCACAGATCGTTCGAGTGACCCGTGGAACAATTCCAATACATTTCAGCGGCCCATGACACATTTACAGATCACTTGAGTGACATGTGGCACAGTTTTAGAGCACTTAAGCTACACACTCATTTTTCTACATCACTCCAGTTACCTGCCGCATATACCCAGATTACTTAAATGCTCCACGGCATAATTACGGACGGATCACTTCAGTGACGAGCGACACAGTTAAAAAGCACTTAAGCGGACCGCTACACATTTATAGAGCACTTGAGCTGCCCGGACAAATTCCCAGATCACTTGAAGGATCCGCAGAACATTCAGAGGTCACTAAAGTGGTTCTGTAGAGGCCACTTAATATCAATACGGAGAATGTTACCCCATTACGGAGAATGTCAGGTGCCCACAAACTAGCGAAAGGCTTTTCTTGTTTTTGGCACACCCAGTAAGATGTCATTAAGAATACTTTATATTTTTATAAAGGGTGATTGATGACGTAAGCATCATTCAAACACCCCCGCTCTCCCCTTGTCACCAAAACTCGGAACTCCCCCTCCCATGGATGCTGACGTAATACTTGAATGATCCCTAAGGACAACGATTTTCAGGTTTTGAAAAATTGCAGCGAGCAGCAACAAAGGCAATGGACGATGTGACAAAAAAAAAAGGCTCGCAAGCAGCATTTACATATTTGTATGAACAAAGGCAAAACTCCATAATTACACAGGGTAGTTATTTCGAGGGAGAAACGCCAAATAATAAAGTCTTATTTGCGTTCATTCTTCCATAATAAAATAACTCTCGGAACTTTTTGAACGTAGTGGTATAAGTAGAATGTAAGTAAACAGTATTTAAATGGAAATTTAATTCCATCCTGGAGAAATTTGAAGCTTATGTTAATCTCACAAAAATTTTATATATATATATATATATTTACTACTGTGGCTCCGGAAAAAGTAATTCAAATGAAAGAGTCTGCTTTTACGGTAAATTTGAAGCCACTCGTTTTATTTCAAGACATGTTAGAAGATAACCAGAAGCTGGAAATAGCAAGATATTTCTTGCAAGGAATGTACCAAGGGAATAAGGAGTGAGTTACTTTTATATAGTGTCGTGCACTAAGATTTTTTCGAAATTACACTGTATGGGGTTTAAGAAGGAAAAAAATGAGTAAAACTCACTTTTAATCTAGCGGATTGAATTTCACGTGGTTCTAAAAATACGACTTTACATTAAAATGAAATATTACGTAATAATACCCCGAATATTGCTTGAAAAATGTGAAAGGACACATACGTGTTCTAGCATAGTCATATTTTTTCACCTCAAAGTTCTATTAAAATATTTCAAGTTTTGCAGCATTTCGTATGTATATTTTAGACTACTTTTAAATTTTAATATAAGTTCTGTAAACACGTTTCTGAAAATTTCGTGATTTTTAATCTATAAGATTGCACATTGCACGTACTTCTTGCGCAGTGCGCATCGAAGTTTTCTCATCCAATACGTCCAAAGTGTATTTGTACCTCCAGTGATATATTTTGAAATTTAATTTAGTTCATTGAAAACATGACTCCCGGTGAAAGGAATGCGACTTCGAAGAATAAGAGCGACTTCTACATGCTTCTATCTTGATTTCCTTGTTCCATTACAATTATACTCCGCAGGAGACAAGCTATTTTTGGAATTTTCCATTTTATATTCCCGTTCGATCGTAACTGTTTCGTCGTTTTTTTAACTATTTAAAGTCACAAAACTATCCACGTGACTCCCAATTCTTTCGATATTTAGCAGAGAGAGAGGCTTCTTACAAATGGTACACACATCTAGTATGCTCATATACACTATACACCATGATGATACGTGTGATTTTATTTCATGTTACATTACACTAGTGGTGATCAATTGACAGTTTTTAAGCTATAGACGGTGATTACACTGAATTCCCCCCTTGCCGCATTTTACTGGCGAATCGTTGATCCCGGAAGGAATTATACTTCCAGTAGCTGATGTATGTCTATGCTTTGGGTTTAATGAGCTCCGCTTTCCATAGCCGGTAAGGGGTCATTCAAGTATTACGTCAGCATCGAGGGGGGTTTCGGATTTGCTGACTTTTGATGACAAGTTGGGAGCGGGGGGGGGGGGTTACAAGGTTGCTTACGTCATCAACCACCCCTTTTTGAAGATATGAAATATTCTAAGCTGCTGACGAAATTTTGCTGACAGGGGGAGGGAGGGGGGGGGTCAAAAATGACTGAAAATCTGCTTATGTAATACTTGAATGGCCCCTAAGCACCGCACCCATTTTTCACCATATTTTATCATATCTGTTTTGCTTTTGTTATGTAACTGTGCCTTACGTTTTTATTTTGTTCCACCCTCAAATTAACATTTTCTTATTGTGTATATACTGCAGTTATCTTGTTTGTTTTCTCCAATTGATTTTCGCATATTTTATTTATTTATTTTTTGTTTGCAATTCTGTTTATAACGCTATTTCTCTTGGGTATTGTGATGTTGCATAGTCCAAGGCGCTGTCTGCCCATGTTCTCGTATTATTTTGCATGTTAATGTTTTTATATATTTTTCTATTATTCCGGAAAGGGCCTGCGAGATGCAAGTCCAGCACCTACAGTTATTGCCCTAATTGTTATACATCTGGGACCTCTTGTCTTCTCATTTTTTGAACTTTGTGGCGGATGCGATGAGAGAATGTGTTGTGTTTCTGCGTCTATTGGGGTGCTCTTGGCCCGTGGGAGGTTTGACTTCTTTCCTACATGCTCCCTATACGTTACAGGTTCATGTTGGCATGTTAACGTGGGAGTGTGTGTGGTTCTCAAATTATTAAAATGAAGAATCTAGAGCTTTTTTATATGGACACCCTAAACTACACACACACTACAATAATAATAAATATAATAATATACCCAAAATAGTATAATTATAATAATACTCGAAATAGAAAAAAATATAATAATACTAAAAACCCCAATTAGAAAGTTAACGGCGTGTCTCTGCTGAAGGTAAAGTTTTCAAAAAAAGTTCCACGTTTCCAAGTTCAAAATTCACTAAGATATTCGAATTCAAAAATTGCAGAAAAGTTGGCAAAGAACAGAGGAACCTAACCCACAACTGTTTTTTTTTTTTCCCAACTTTTCCCGATTTTTGAATTCAAATATCTCAGCGAATACTACACTTAGAAACGTTGATTTTTTTTGTTGTTTGTGAGACAGGGCAACAACAACTTTCTAATTGGGTTTTTAGGACAGAGTTCATTTAAAACGTTTTTTTAAATTTCGATAACTATATAGCCTGTTGCAACACGAATGACGCATGAGTTCTAAGCGTCATTTGGCTACATTTTCTAGATGGAGGTATGCCTCTAGGATCAACGTTTCGCCAGTAAAATGCGGCAAAGGGAAATTAAATAATCACCCTGTATATTTGTTCCTAAAAATAGTTGATAATAGTACAAAAAAAAAACTCGAATGAATTGAAAAGTAATGAGAAATGTTTGTGGGGGCATATTAGGATTTAACCGAATACACTGTACACTCGAAATAATATATTTCTTGTTTACAGTTCAGGTTTTGGAAGGCTTTATATTAGAAAATCTGGAGTTGTTGGTATTCGTGTGAATAGCGTGATACATTTTGAAAATTTCTTTTAGAAATCGATTCGAACTGGAATCAGTGATTATTGAATAACGAATGTGCAGAAGCAGAAATGAGAGCAGGGTATATATATCTACGGATCTGTACTAGTTTGCTTTGAAAAACTAGAATATTCTAGAAATTCGGGAGCGCTGTTCATGAAATATTAATACTAGATAACCCAATTTCACATCATCTGCAATACGTATCACTATATGCCAAGAGCTGCAGCAACGCCGCTGCATCTGAAGTTGACGAAATCTTGATGTGTGGCAAATGATATTGCCATCTCCAAACAAGTCTTAAATTTCTAGTGTCAGAATCTGTATTCAGATCAATCGTCTGAGATGTATTGATCTTCTCTTCGTGATTCTAGCGTGTTTGGGGGGGGGGGGATGAGAATCCAGCCGTGCAAGTGAAGTCTCACCGATGCTTCGATTGTTTCGTGATATCTGAAGATTGTATTTGATGTTAACCATATCGAAATGTCGTGGTTACCGCTAAAAAAATGAGTTTAGCCAAATGCGAGTCAAGTAATATCGTCTTTATAACAAGGTTAAATCCTGAGAAGGTTCAATGCCCTGAAGCATAAAATCCATGACCAAAGCCAATGACGGAAATAATACAATGTATTTGTATTCGTAGTTTTACGTTTGAAGATATGAGTTCTCTTTTTATACAGGGTGATTATAAAAAAAACTATCCCGACAAATGGGCCCCTAACTATCATACCATTCACAGAAACTGAATGAAATTTTGGCATAAGGTATTTTGAGGTACGCGCTCAAGTATGATATGGAAAACAACAGTGTCACTCTAACAGTTACGGTTACAGTGAGAAAATTTCGAAAATATCAAATGGCAACACCAAGTTTTTTGTATTGGAATGCGATCTCCATTGTGAAAACCCTAAATAGCGTTCGAACGGCAACTGTAGCATGAAAATCACCGGCGGTAGATAGGCTAAAAGTGAGGACAACCAATAAGGACAGAGAAGCAGCACAAAATAAAGCATTTTATTGTGTTTCACAAATTTTCCACATGACCTTGTGGAGGACTAATCAGGCTGGGATCTCGGTGTGACGAATGAAACGAACATTAATGCTCTGGTAAAGTCACGGCAAAGTCCTTTTTACTTTTTCCTTGCCTAGCTCCGGGGATTTTCGTGCTAAAGGTGCCATTCCAACGCTATTTAGCGTTTTTCAGTATGGAGATCGCATTCGAATACAAAAAACTTGGTGTTGCCATTTGATATTTTCGAAATTTTCTCACTGTAACCGTAACTGTTAGAGTGACACTGTTGTTTTCCATATCATTCTTGAGCGCATACCTCAAAATACCTTATGCCAAAATTTCATTCAGTTTCTGTGAATGGTATGATAGTTAGGGGCCCATGTGTCGGGATAGTTTTTTTATAATCACCCCGTACATGTAATATTACGACTGAACTATTCCATCTTTACACACAGAATAACTCACAGCCAAGTTAAAACTCACGACCGCCTAGTACAACAACATTGATGTCTATTTCCATAAAAAAAGATATTTCTATATTTATCAATTTTCATTTATGATGTTCTAATTTTTCGACGCTTGTCGGAAATTTCGTAATAATGATACAGTGGAACTTTTGTTTTGCGGACACAAATGGGATAAAAAAATTGTTCGTAAAAGAGGGGTGATCCTCTTAGGGGAGGATCCTCACCAGGGGATTAAAAACCTACTTTTCTGAAACACGGGGAAATTATTATTTGGGCCGTAAAAGAGGGTTGACCGCATTTGAAGGGGTGTCTATTAAGAGGGGTATTAATTTATACATATGTGGTACAGTAATGCATAATGAAAAAAAAAATGTAAAGTTGTCCACGCAGCAATTTGTTCACCTGCTTGAGATGAACCGTTTCTCAGAAGTGGGCTACAGTATTATACAATACTATTACGAATGCAAATACAAGGGCACAACAGGCAAACGGGCTACCACCGAGGTAGTTGAGAAACAGATGTGCATAACAAATATGGATGTCACATATTTCTAAAATACAGCAACCCAATTAAAAATCCAATTGAAAAACTGAAAATTATCTTTACATGATAAAATATTATACAATGCCCATAGAATATATTTATGATTGTCTCATTCTAAGTATGGCTAGCGTCTCGATATAATCCAACATGTTTATCGTATTTCTTTTTACACTTGTCAATAATTGTGTTACAATTTAATACCTCTGGGGGGTAAGCCATTCTATTTACAGCACTACACATAAGAAGCATTACAGAGAAACAAAAAAACTTCACGTCAGGTTTCACTACACGTACACGCACATTCCCGCATGTACCGATTCGTTGGGGGTGCCGCGGGGGGGGGGGGGTGCATGTGTGGTGTAGCAGTAGTAGGTAGGGCCTCCAAAAAATGTCTCGGGGATCCATGATGTTCTTAAGTCAGCCACCTCGTTGGGCAATTTGCCTGTTGTGGCGTTGTATTTGTATTAAAAACCCTATTGGAGAAAAATTCCCTTCGAAACCACAACCTAGAATTATCGCTTTTACCGATCGATCCACAAGGAGCACAGGATTACACCTTTGTTAACCACCTACCTAAGTTGACAAAAGAACTGTTGCGCCAGTTGTTGTTGGTCAACTCGCAAATGTTTTACTTTATTCCAGGGGCTCTCAATCTTTTTCATCCACGACCCAAAATCAACAACACTGTATACTTGACTTGCCCCACCATTCTATTTCTAATTCAAAAATTATTGTTAAATAGAAAGAGAGAGAAGGCTTTTTTTTTTCCTTAGCCCAAGATATCAAGAAAATATATTTTCTGGATATTTTAGGCCCTCTTGCATCATGCAAGAGAGCCTGGATTCGAGTCCCCGTGAAGACAAGATGACTTTTCTTTCCGAGTTGAAATCAGCATAATATACAAAAATATCAGTTTCCTTATTAAATATTTCGGATAAACAAACTGGTTATTTTATGAAATTAGTGAAATCAGACAATGACATTTTAACAGGTGAGCCGACGGGGCTTGAGCACAGGACAATGAATCTAACAGGGGGCATCAAATTACCGAAAGCTTTCACTATAATTCTGGAAATATTTCCTTCATAAATTTTGGAACATTACATTATAAACTCTGGAATTACCTTTCAAAATATTTTTTTTATAAATTTTAAGATTGCATTCCATTAAATATGGACATACTTTTACAGATCTTGGAATTATGTTGTCCTTCAGATTATCAAATTGTCACGTCTAAATTTCCATTAATGTTGAGTTTGATGTGTTCAAATTTTTATACAGATAATTTTCATCATTCCTGTCCATTCTTTAATAATGCCATTCATTCATTCTGGATGTCAATTTTTCTCAAAAAATAATGCACATGAAGTCATTAATCAAGAAGGTGCCAATGTGGCATAAAAATTTTTTCGATGGACTGTAAATACAGTCGACGCTCGTTATAACGACAGGTACGATAGGTCCCAAATACTTCCCTATTTCGACTATGTTACTTTTATCCAATATAACGACCGATATATAACATCCAATCTATTACAACGAACTGAACTTGCCTCCTGCTCTCTTTTTTGTTCTTTCCCAATTAATTGACAAAATCCGTTTTTCAGTGGGTCTCACCTTGACATTTGATGCTCGGGGAAGAAAGGGTACGAAGCCTAGATGGTTTAAAGGTAAGATAAACCCGATGGTTAACTAGCGCCATCATTGGAAGCTTCGCCCTGATCATTTCGTTTTACTTTCTCATGTAGTGGCCAATTCCAACTTCCCACGCGATCGAACCTTTTTTTTGTCTGATTATAAATTTTATTTGCACGATTTTAATTGATTTCTTACACGGGAGAATATCGTAGATGTAGGTGAACTTATTTTACTACATGTAGTAAAAAAATAAATGCAGATTTTGGCCGTAACATAGAATTTTCGTAAGTGAGTTTTCGGGAATGTGCTTGAACTCTGCCGTATTATGTATTTGAATTGTATTTTTTAACACGTTTTTATTGCAATATTGTAACAGAATAAACGATTTCTGTTTTTAATTTCATCGACACAATGCACAGTTTTCCGAAGAAGATAATGATTTTATGATTTTTTTAAAACTGTTTGATAAAACGACCACATACAAGGGTTTTTAACAGCTGGCTGATGCGAAGATATATTTTAGAAACAGAGAAAATTCCACTTAGCGGAATCGTACCCGCGTCCTTTCATTTTCCGGGTGGACGTACTAGACTACAGAGCCAACGAGTATCTCAATATTTCCTTGGAGCTCGTGTGCACTGAACGGGACCGTACATGGACGGTCGGACTTGAATCAGGCCAAAGCTCACAATTGCTGACAATGCCACCAGATGGCGACTTATCCGATGATGATGTCACGCCCCGCTATCCATACAAAGGTTGGCTGATGCGGAGCCAGCTATTAAAAACATTTGTATAGATAGCGGAGAGTAACATCGTCCTCGGATAAGTTGCCATCTGATGGCAATGACAGCAATTGTGAGCTTCGGCCTGAAGTAAGTCCGACCGTCCATGTACGGTCCCCGTTCAGTGCACACGAGCTCTAAGGAAAGATTGAGATACTCGTTGGCTCTGTAGCCTAGTGTGTCCACCCGGAAAATGAAAGGACGTGGGTTCGATTCTGCTAAGTGGAATTTTCTCTCTTTCCAAAATATATCTTCGCATCAGCCAGCTGTTAAAAACCTTGGTATGGACAGCGGAGAGTGATATCATCCTCGGAAAACGACCTCACACTATAACGTCCGTTTTCCATGGAACGAAGGGGGTCGTTATAACGAGCGTCGACTGTAGGTAGGTAAAAACGCTCACAAAACCCCGGCCTGATGCAAAGCAATTTACTTCCGTTACCTCAAAATAGGCAGGGTAGTGACGGAAAAAGTTAGCAAAGATTTATAGCAGTGCCCCCTTTCGCCCTCAAGTATCGAATCACTCGCGTCGTTCTCCCCATGAAGACAGCCATCAACTCAATGCAACGTACAAGCAACGTACAAACAACACGCGTGCGCCCAGTGGCACATAAGGGCCCGGAGAACCTTATGTGTTAAGCGTCCACTGTTGATTCATCTACGGGGCCAGTACGACTCAATTTTTGGTTGCGACTCACAGATTAAGAATTCCTGCCTAAGACTGTGAACATAATGCGTCCGTATTTCCGATTATGGAAACCCACGTCCTCTCCGATTTATTAAAAACCCGAAATTCCAGCTAAATAAAGTTGAAATTCCGTTTTTTAACCAATCGGAGACGACGCGGGTTTCCAGAGTCGAAAATACGAACGCACTATGTTCACACCTTTACATAGTACCCACAATCATCGTGATTCTTAGCTTAGTTATTACTAAAGAACCAGGGTTTGATTAGTGAGGTGTCCAGTAAACTTTACAGTATATGCTTAGGTGTATATGTTTCTGAATAAAAACCTAGGACACCACCGTTGTTGGGAAATAGCAGATTCTTGATGGAAAACATTATATATATATACGAGGGCGATAATTACTTCACTGACTTGGCTAGCAAATTAAATTGTCTCAAGAACATGAAACAGAATTTCAAAGCCAATCAGAGAAAGAGTTCTTCCTATAGATCCTTTACGAATGATGTCGAGTATATATTGCACTTTAAACTATTATTGATAATTAATGAAACATTAGTTTAAAGAAAATCAATTTCTATAATTTATAGATTCTCAATATAAGTTCTGTAGCTTAATTTCAAGTTATGTACAGAATGTTTTTTTTTTCTCTGTGTCTTTTACTGTGGAGATCAGACATCGTTATTATATATACGAAAAAACTGTAAATTGCAGATGAAAAGAATTTCACTTTATATTGCTTTCAAGGGGGAAAAATATATCTGGTTGCCTCAGACATACTGAAATAAATGAAATTATACATTTGAGCAAAAAATAAAACGAAACGATAATTTCAATTGCTGTTTCGATTGAATTTAAAATGTTTTCCTTTAATGTAGTCATTGAATATTTACAGATAAGTGGGGAAAAAAGGCATAATTTGAATTCGTAACTCAGTAAAAAAGAACGTAAAAACAGTGATTTCAATTTCCATAAAGGCTAGAAATCCCTTGAAATTCGGGCAGTAATTGAGTTTAGAGTGTTCTTTACCCCTATGTTATCGTTGTAATGGGTTCGTGTATGTTATTGTTTTTTTTTTGTTTTGCGTATTTTATGATCAAACGTTGGAAATAATGAATGTCACGGAAGTCATTAGAACCCAAAGTAAAAACTGTATACTATATAAATGGAAAAACTGAGTGGTTTTTTTGGAAAGTCGGAAAAAAAACCCCAACCTAAAAAAAACGTAGCTAATAACAGTGGTTTACATGGGGATATATAGCAATAAAAGCTAAGAATACACGAACAAAACGGCATGGTATAATGTAGATAACACGTGGGGTAGGTTTATATAGTAAGAACATTTCTCTTACTTCTCGAATCATCGATTATTAGATTTCTAACTTCTAATACTTGGAGCTCTAGAGAATTGGAGCAATTCAAGTAATTGCCTCTTATTGGAGGTAGACATTAACTTATGTAATAGGATTAAGATAAAAACCCCAAGGGGGTTTGTTTTTCTTCCCGATGGTGAATTGAGTCTTGGGTTCTCCCGTGTTAGTTAAAACTTCACATTGAAAGAACATTTTACAAAATATTCTAATAGTATTTTCAATGTTAAATAAGAAAATTATTAATATAAAAAAGGGAAAATGATTGAAGGCTCTAGGAAAGTTTTAAATAACTCTTAATTTTTCGATGGTAAGTTAAGGCTGTAGATGGCTCAACATTATATAGACACCCTGTATAGTTTATATGGATTGGATTGGAATTAATGACAACTTTATATGAGAATTTTATATGTATTTTTGTATATGTACTATATGTATTTTTCAACTTTATATGACGAGAATGTTTTTGATTGAAAAAAGTCACAGATTTCACAGATTTTTCTCTCTTTCTCACGGGGGGGGGGGGGGGGGGCTTTAAACGCAAGGGCGCGGGCCAAATGTGCCCATCAAAGGTTTTTGTAGCGGCCTATCGACAATAAGATTAATAAATTTCAGTATTCATAGAAATGCTGACGAAAAAACCTCATAGCAAGAAATTCATAGACATTCATAGGAATGCAAGAAAGGAATAATTTCAGAATTGGCTAAAGAAGAAATTTAAAAATTACTTTTGGTAAACAGCTTAGAACTAATGAGAGACCTACTAAAGAACAAATATTTATATAATAGAACTAATAATTATGTAATTAATTAGAACTAATAATTATGTAATTAATTAGAACTAATAATTATGTAATTAATTAGAACTAATAATTATGTAATTAATTAGAACTAATAACTATGTAATTAATTAGAACTAATAATTATGTAATTAATTAGAACTAATAATTATGTAATTAATTAGAACTAATAATTATGTAATTAATTAGAACTAATAATTATGTAATTAATTAGATCCATATTTAATGAAAAAATAATTTCAAAATTGATGGATATTCGTAGTTTTTGGAAAAAGCAAAATCATAATTAATAAAAGTTGATATATTTTGAAAAAAAAAATTCAGAATTAATGAAAATTATTTGTTGAAAAAATAATTGCACTACTAGTAAAACAAAATTTCAGCATTAAAGAAAAAATAACTTTAGAATAAATGAAAAAATAGTTTCAGAATGAATGAAAAAATAATTTCAGAATGAATGAAAATAATCTGAGAATGAATGAAAATAATCTGAGAATGAATGAAAATAATCTGAGAATGAATGAAAATAATCTGAGAATGAATGAAAATAATCCGATGAGAATGAATGAAAATAATCTGAGAATGAATGAAAAAATAATAATCCTAGAATAAATAAAATTCTCCAAAATAGACGGCACCCTGTTAGATTTGGAGCCCTCGGCCCTGATGGTCTCCATCCGTTAAGAAGTCGCTGTGCGTGTTTGGCCCTCAATCTTCGCGGAATTTTTTTTTTTTTTTTTTGGCCAGCAGTGTCTGAAAGGTTGAAGACCCATGCGGTAGGTCGTTTATTGATTTGTATGGAATAGCTTATGCAGTGTTTAATAGCCTAACAGCAGGTTTTTAGCGCCACGTGCTGCGTGGGGATGGAGAACCGGTTGAAAAACCTTAAATTTTCCAGTTTTTTTACCAATCCCCACTTTCACGCTGCTCACGGTGCATAAATTCTGCTCTCTTCGGTATTTTCTTAAGAGCGGTACATTCTAACGGTAACGGTAGCGGTACATTCTAACGATACACCAATGCTGAAAGAAAACAAACAACAATGAACGTACCCACAAAAACTTTCAGATCATAAGTAACACCCAATGGGCTGCCATGGTACAATCTTGCTGGTCGTAACCTCACGGAATGTGGGGCTTGAGTCGATACGCTCAGAGACAGTGGATATGCGTCGTTACCCAGTTTTTTAATGAGATTCTGTTGAACCAATGTCAAGTCATCTTTCTCTTCCAAGTGCTGAGGATAGACCTGAAAACAAGACCAAATTAAAGGAGAAAAATAATTTCCTTTGCGCTATATACAGTGCTTGGATATATTATAACTATTTCTTCAAACAAAGAAATAAATTGCATATTGCATGAACATTTTGAATATTATAATTATGAGACGATGCCTTGCGAATTTTGCAACGTCAACATACATTAAAAAATATGGTACAGTATATTTAAATTCTATGGATATCTACAGAGACTAAATATAAGGTGTTTGATGTTAACATGACGATTTTTCTGCATTTTTATTTTGAACGTAATTAGAAATTTGATGTTAGTGTGCTGTGTAGCTATTGGTTTGGGAAAACGAGCCACGTTTTTTGTTTGGGTGATGCACATTTTCACGCTAGTTCACCATATTGTGCTTAAAGGCCATTCAGAAAATCACGTTGTTATTTGCTTACGATACATTTATATATTTTCTTTCAGGTTTCATTATACAATGTGCAATTTTACTTTCTATAGACGAAGTAATTTCTTTACGTATTTGATTTGAATTACAAGTTTGCTTTGTAGAATAACTTTTTAAAATAAATAAGTTCTCGTGAAAATGCACATTAATTTGTACGTTGTGGACTTCATTGGCCGTATTACTTTCACCCCTGTTGGGAATAAGACAAGAAGTATACTCCTTGAAAAAAAAAAAATTTCAAATTTTTTGTTGAGATATGCAGTATATAATAAATTGACTATTAACACCATCGTGTTACATTCAAATTTAAATTAATAACATTTTTCAAACTATTCAGAATTGGTTCCTAGTACTTAGCAAGCGTCATAGTGACGGACTCGCATAGAGAGGACCCGAAACCGACCATGACCCCCGCTCTGTCCCCATAGGAAATATAACATAATTTATATTATGAAATATAATATAAATATAATTTATTATTATATAAGCTGGTCAGCCAGGGAATATAGTTATAGCGATGACCCGGGTTTGAACAACACCACCTGCAGAAAAAGGCCTCCGCACGAAGTTTTTGACGTCACTGGAGAAGGCCATTTCACCTATTGTCATTGGATATAGCAAACCGACGCATGCGATATCTTTACCTTTTTTTGCAGTATATCCAATGACAATAGGAGAAATGACCTTCTTCATTGACGTCACAAGTTGGTAGTCACTTGTTGGTTTGAACCCCACCGGTGCCACAGTGGTCGGCTGAAGTTGATTTTCTGTGGTTTCCAACTTCAAGGTGAGAATGCGAGTCGATCGCCCCGTTAAAAAGTCTCGCCACATAGAGCACCCGGCCTACAAACGGTACAAATAATCATCATACTTTACTTCTGAAATATAGATGGCTAAGAACTCAGAGTACACACATTCACACTTCCGGCACAATGCACGCGGTAGTAAATTGCTCGTGGCGATAGAATGGAGTTGTGCGCGATTTAAAAGAAAGGATCACTATTTTTTTTTTCTTTTAACAACTCTTGAAAGTATTTTTGTTTTAACATTATCTGTTTCTCAGAAATTCACCATACACGCCTCGGCAAAAATCACTGAAGCTTAGCGTGGGTATATTAACCTTACCTTAGTATATTATTCGTTTTTTTTAAATATATAAATACAAATATATAGAGATGTGAAGAGGAGTGTTACCAGTCCATGAATGTGAATATCTCTGTGAGACTGACAAAAGAAAAAAACATATTTCCTGAGTGCAATATTCGCTAAGATATTTAAATTCCAAAAACGTAGAAAAGGTGGAATTACCCGTTTTACCCCCCCCCCCCGAATTCATCCTATTTCCCCCCAACTTTTTTCTGGTTTTCGAATAAAATTATCTCAGCGAATATTGCACTTAGAAAAATGGATTTTTTTTTTCTTCAAGACAGAGACAGGGCAACAACTTTCTTATTGGATTTTTGAGCACAGGATGTCCGTATAAAAGAAGTTTCAGATTTTTATTCTAATAACTGTGCACACACAACTCTCGCAATATGAATATCGCATCTAAGGTACACACGTTATTTGAATATGTTTTTCTAATTTTAAATATGCCTCTATCATCAATGGTTTGCCAGTAATTTGCGGCGCGTGCTGATAGCCGTGTACCCTGTATGCGTGTTTCCCATCTGCGGCAGTGAAAAAAAGTTTCTTTTTCTTTTCAGCAGAAGTCGAGAATTTGTTTATTGTGCTTTCAGACAGATAGATGATACTCAAATTCAGACGTTTATACTAGGTCGAACAGAATCAAAATAAGAAAGGGGGATGCAGTACAAAAGCAAACCTGTGTCGGGGAGTCGGGGAAATAATGGAAGAAAAAACTAGAACGCATCTGTAGCGCTTAGAAATTCTGAGCTCACCACGTTACCAGCCAATCAGAGTCAAGCAACTGTGACGTCATAGAAACGTAACAGTAGACCGCGAGGCTACCACAACTTTTGATCCATTTGGCGCCACCATATTTCCTGGCGACATTTAATAATGGATATACTAATTCAACGTCTGCTCAGCAACCGCGATTGGTATAGTGGGAAGTTCACGGAACACTCAAAACGAAGGTTATGAGTTCGAGTCCCTTCGAACCCATTCGATTTTCTTTCCTAATATCTTCGTTTGAAAAATTTAATATCTTATTACATTTAATTTCTTTTAACCGTTGCACATAAATATGATTTATTATAATTCACCACAAATTGGAATGGGTGGGGGGTTGTTCCCAAACAGCGAACTTGGCGATACAGGGGAATGGGGGGGGGCACCCTGTATAATAAGTTATCGTTTATTGAATCACTAAAAACTGTTTTCATTTTTTTCTGATTTAATCCAAATGTGGCTCAGTTGCATCAAGTTTACAATAATAATGGCTAGCGAAGCTGGGCTCTGCTATCATTTATTGATTCATAATGATAATAGATTCATTAGAAAACCAAACATAGAACTTGTGTTTCGGCAAGCCACTGTATTTATTGCATGCCAATATAATTATTATTATATAATATATATCATTATTATTATGATCGTTATATTATAGTATTGTTAAATTATATCATTGTAATATTATCGTGTGAGCAAATGAGACGTAATGAAAAAATAACAGCGAAATCGTTAATATACGCTGGTGTTTGGCGATAAGTTGCCAAACGTAGCAGCAGGAGGTACAATTCACAACGTCACATTTGCTTGACTCTGATTGGCTGTAACGAGGAGAATCAGAATTTCTAAGCGTTAGTGAACGCATCTGTATACGTCATTTCAAGAATTTTGTCTCAAGAAGACAATTCTCAAATCATCAGGCGATGATTTGAAGGAAAAAAAAAAAAAAAAAAAAAAAAATATATATATATATATATATATATATGCTGTTAATAGTACAATGCTATATAATTGATAGCATGTTTCCGACATGCTAAAGCGACAACGCTGTAATTAACGGCATAGTGTCAACAGTGCTGTAGCTACTAAAGTGCTGTCGACACTCTTTAGTAAACAGCATAATGCCTTTAGCCGCTATACACACGTACACTCATATTCCAACAGGTACCAATTCATTAGAGGTTCCGCAGAGGAATATGGACGAGGTAGGCACATGTATGGTTTAGTAGTAGTAGTAGCATATTGCCTTTGCCAAGGCCTGCCAATGATAGTTGACGATATGTCACGGATAATAGTATGGCGTCAACAATGCTGCTCAACAGTGTATTCTTAAAAATGCTGTAGTGTGCGCTTAAAAATGTTAACAATATGGTGTCAACAATGCCACAGTAAACAGAGTACTCTTAATCTGCCGTAATTAACAATGTATTATCAACAATGCTAGAAATAACAGTTTGTTATTGAAAACACTGTAGTTAACAATGTAGTAAGAGATACTAACCCCCGACCCGGCAAACATAGTTCGCCATACGGGGTTCCCCGAAGGGAGCATTTATTTTCTCCACAAAAAAAAATCAACTTTACATCTTACCCCAAGGAGCAACCATTAAAAATTCGCGAGCTAACAATGTGGTAACAGCAAACAGTGTACTCTTAAAAATGCCGTAGTTAACAATGTGGTGTTAACAATGCTATACTTCACAGTGTGCTCTTAAAAATGCCGTAGTTAACAATGTGGTGTTAACAATGCTATACTTCACAGTGTGCTCTTAAAAATGCCTTAGTTAACAATATGGTGTCAACAATGATACAGCAAACAGTGCATTCTTAGAAATGCCGTAGTTTACAATGTGATGTCAACAATGCTAGAACTAACAATGTACTCTCAAAAATGTTGATAGTATGGTGCCAGCAATGCCTCAACAAATAGTGTGCTCTTCCAACTCCTTAGCTAGCGATGTACAGTCAAAAATGCTAGAGCTACCAGCGTACTCTTAAAAATGTTATCAATATGGTGTCAACAATGCCACAGCAAACAGCGTATTCTTAAAAATGTTATCAATATGGTGTCAACAATGCCACAGCAAACAGCGTATTCTTAAAACAGTCATAGCTAATCATGTGGTGTCAACAATGGGGCAATTAACGCTGTGCTCTTAAAAATGCTGTAGATAAAAATGTGCAGTGCTGAATTTTTTTAGCAGCGTCCTCTTAAAATGTAGTTAACAATATGGTGTCAATACAATATATCAGCAAACAATGTAATCTTAAAAATACTGTAGTTAAGAGTACGTTGTAAAAAGCTTTGAATAATGATATGCTGCCAACGCCACTGTAGCTAACAGAGTGCTTTCGAAAATATTCTAATGCACGAATGTTAGAATCAATATAATGCGCTATTAAATTGATCTCTTTTTAGTTAATCAATTTTTAACAATACCCGAAACATTTTCGCACAATGAATTTCTCCAACAACGGAGTACCCAAAAATGTCTCAATCGCAACACTATTTATAATAATGCTCATCTACAACTATAATATTTCATTTCCTTAGTCAACAAACTTGAATATTTTAGAGAATAATCATTGAAACATCATTCTTTTCCAGATTTCAAGATAAACAATTTTAAATCATCGTGGAATTATCGCTGACATATAAACTCTTGTACATGATTGTGAAAATGAATTAAGAACAATCGCAGAGTTGTTTCGAAATCAATTAAAAGTGTTGGAAAAATAATAATTTCTTTTTAAAATTAGAGCCGATGAAATCAAATTTCACAGAAGAGAATATTTTCAGAAATTGTCAACACCTACATTTTGAAATAACATTCAAAATGAAATGTAATTCCGGTAGCCCTCGGAAATGACATTTTTAAAACATTAATATTTAATGATCAAATGTATTCGGAATTGTTTATGGTTAGAAAATAATGATTCCAATTCTGGTGTTTGATTGCAATTATTTGAAATTAAAGTGGAATAAACAAAATTTATCATCGTTTGTAAATAGAAAATACAAATTGAAAATTAAATTATGATATTTTCCTATGGAGGAACGTACAGGGCGCGGTAGCCAAGATCGATATGATGCTCGCCTAAAGTACCAAAAGATGTTTAAAAGTGTCGCGAGTTCGCTACCCGGTTCCTCCTTGTCAGAAAACTTTCCTGTCACAGGGGTACAACAGAAACGGTGACATGACCACAGAAAAAATTGCTACCGGAGCGAGTCTCCCATCGAGGGGTTGGTGCGCTAACCTCTCGATGAGTATAAAAACAAGCATGCCGTTTGGAATCGGCAATAAATTGTAGGTCCCGGTCTAATTAGTCCTCGTGTGCAGAAAATGACCAAATGATCAATGAGGAACGTACAAGGTGGATGAGAAATCCTGGACCCAATGTTAAAAAGTTAATTACAAATCAACCGGGTCAATTGTTTTGGCCTATATATATATATATATATATATATATATAAAACATGTTATCGTATTTCTTTTTAAACGTGTCAATTGCGTTCGAATTTATCACCCCCGGAAGTGAGCGCTATTCCTGTTCAAAACTGTATTTATTTCACTCTATTTCCTCAGAAAATCGGTTTCAATTTTCCCATTTTTTTTGATAAATTAAAAACAAATTTCCAACATGAGCACCCTTTCACCTGTTTAGATGCAGCTCGAGCTGAAAAAAAGCGTTCCCATATTGAAATGTGGTCGTTTTAAAAGCAAACAGTCATAAAAATCAATTATACACTGTTTATGTTGCATGCATTTTAGGTGTTATGTCGAGTTTATTTCTCAGTGAAGAAAATTGGTTTCAATTTTCACTCACAGGTATTGCGTAGCATTACACACATACACGACAGAGTTTTCAGGATGTTGTGCCGACATGAATCTGGAAAGAAAAGTGACTTGTCTCCTCCGCGAATTGAACTCAGGTCCCCGGGAAACTGCGCTAACCAATACACCAGAGACAAATTCATTTCCTTTATAACACACATTTTTTAGCATAAATATCCCAGGCGCGGATCCAGACTGTCGGGATGGACAAATTCTGTTAAGTTCGCTTGATCGTCCATTATTTTACGAGACAGACAATTTTTCCCGTATTTTTCGGATCATGAGAGGACAGTCGTTCCCATCGCCCCTCTCTGGATCCACGCTTGAATGAAGGCAGCCATATTCAGCTGCGAATGGAGGAGGAAGACATCTTTAGCTGCGAATAAAGCCGAGGCAGATATCTTGAATGGCGAATTGAGTGGAGGCACGCATCTTCAGTTGCGAATGAAGCCGACGACGTAGACATTTTTAGCTTCGAATGTAGCGAACGCAGGCACCTCCGGCAGCAAATGAGTGGAGGCAGATATCTTCAGCTGCGAATGAAGCCAGGACATATATTTTGGCAGCTATTAAATCCGAGGCAGACAGTTTTAGCTTCGAATGGAGCGAAGGCAGACATCTTCAGCTATGAGTGGAGCAAAGGCAGGTAGATCCAGCGCGATGTGTTGGAGAAGCGAAGTACTGCGCATATGCATCGGAGCATCCTGTATTTTATGGGACAGATAAATTTTCTCCATGTCATTCGGCTCTTGGAAAGGGCCTCATCCCCATCGCCCCCCATGTATCCGCGCTTGGAACATCCAGAAAACTCTATTTCTCAGTATATATCGGGGACCGAAGAAGAAAAGAAAAAGGCCTTCAAAAGCATGTATCTCCAAGTATTTTTCAGTGCAAATCATACCTTTTTATGCCAATTGGATGATTTGTCATCAGTTTTTCAAATGCGTCCAGAATTTCTCGCCCACCCATTTTCGTATTATTTATATTTAATTTGATACTTTCTAGTAACTTTGTACCATAGTAATCACAATTTATTCCCTTAGAGATAGTTTCTCCTGAATCCAAGGGTTGTTGCCACGGATGCCGGAACAGATCGATTCGATCTAAGTAAAAGAGAGTTAACGTTTACCCAGGTGGGAATTTTAAGCCATTTTAAGCTCGGGAGCGAGAGGATTACGCCACTGGCGAATAGGATATAAAACTTCATGAACCAGACACAGAATCTCTAACTCTCTCCGTATTTTCAAGAACTAAGCATTAACGACCACCGTGAGTTGCACAATAATTGGGAAAGGGTTTATTTAAGCCTCTCAATGAGAGCATTCGAAATAGATAAAGCCGATTATATATATACAGGGTGCATGGATAACAGGGCGTATGACATTTTACTGGCGAAATGTTGATCCTAGAGGCATACTTCCAATTAGAAAAATTAGAAAAATAACGTGTATATACGTAATTATAAAAGTAACTTGTACACTCATTCATGTTGCAAGAAATTGTATAGTTATTTTAAAAAATGCTAAATTTTTATACGGACACCCTGTGTTAAAGAATCTTATTACAAAATCGCTGCCCTGTCTCTCTCGAAAAAATATTCGACATTCCTAAGTGCAACATTCATTGAGAAATTCTAATTCGAAAAACGGAGGCAAGTTGGGAAAAAACAGCGTTAAATACGGATATACCGTTTTTCCCGCATTTAATGCAGTTTTTTCTCCCAAATTTCCTCGGTTCTTCGAATTCGAATATCTTAGTGTATATTGCACTTGGAAACGTGGAATTTTTTTAGTTGGCATTAACAGAAACAGGGTAACAACTTTCTAATTTGGTTTTCAGGCACACGGGGACTGTATAAAAAATTAATATTTTTATTTTAATAACCATACAATTCCTTGCAAAATGAATGACGCATCTGAGTTCACGTTATTTGGGTACTTTTTCTACTTGGTAGTATGCCTCGAAAATCAATGGATCGTCAGCAAAATGCCATACGCTCTGTTACCTATGCACCCTGTATATGTCTTTATGATATTGCATGATATAAAAAGTCAATATTTTGACATTTAGAAAATGAAGTAAAAATTATTCAAAATTCGAATATTGAATTCGACCTTTAGTATCTTCTAATTTATTTTTTCTTTCAAAAAGGCCGTCCACTTACTTATAGGAAAAGCGGTACGGGCTGTTTTCCTACAGAGCGCAACACGGCTCACGCCAGTGCTGTACGTCGGGAGATATTGACCGACTGCTTCTGGAGGAGTCAAATGCGTCGTGCGCTGCGCGTTTCGCCGATCTTCTTTTCACTTTTGTTGTTGTTTTCTTTCCCCCTCCCATTCTGCATCCCTATTTTATTGTGCAGCCGCTGTGGTGGTCGAGTGGTCATAGTGACGGACTCGCATCGGAGAATCTGGGTTCAAACACCACCGTCGCCGCGGTGGTGGTCGGCTGAAGTTGGTTTTCTGTGGTTCCCAACTTCGGGGATCGAATGCGAGCCGATCTCCTCGTTAAAAAGTCTCACCGCAGAGAGCAACAGGCCTACACAACGGTATAATTATTCATTCATTACACTTCAATCACTATGAGTTGAGAAAAACTCAGACTTTAAAAAAATGATTGCAGAATATGCAGCACTACACATAACAAGCATTACACAGAAATGAACTTCACGGTAGGTTCACTATACGTACACACACATTCCAACATGTACCAATTCGCTAGACGTTCCACAGAGGATTATGGACGAAGTACATGTCTGGTTTAGTATTTTATTGTGCAAAATGGCAAAAATACGTTGATGTGCAGTTGACGGAGATGCCGCTGTGGTGGTCGAGTGGTCATAGTGACGGACTCGCATCGGGTTCGAGCCCCACCGTCACCACAGTGGTGGTCGGCTGAAGTTGGTTTTCTGTAGTTCCCAACTTCGAGGAGCAAATGCGAGCCGATCTCCCCGTTAAAAAGTCTCGCCACAGAGAGCAACAGGCCTACAAACAGTACAAATATTCAGTCACTAAACATCACTCACTTCACTTCTGAGATATAGATGGCAGCACTGAAAAATCATACACAACACTAGATACGCACTAAGACTGTTAGGCACTTACACTTCCGGCACAACTCACTAGGTAGTAAATTGCCTATGGCGATAGACCAGATAGCGATAGAGCAGATGGCGATAGAGTTGTGCTTGGTTGGAAAGAAGAAAGAAAGAAAAGTTGACGGAGATGATGCTCCAAGCTTAGAAAACACAAACGCGTATTACGATAGTTACACGTTTCCGCCGACAAGAAATAATACTATTCGGTTCACGCGGCGCAGGAAAACCCGGCTCAAGAACGAAAAACTACCATATTTACATGCAGTGCAAGCAAACATGAGCGGAAACTGTTATCCAGCAAAAACATTGTCTACCTACCAGGATTTTCCGGTGCTAATAAATTTCGTACATAAATGACATTATTTGAACAGGTTCTGTATTTTACCGTTGCGTCGTTGCAAATAAAAAGTTTAATAGCCAAATCTTAAAAGACGATTACACGGCATCATTTAAGTGGTGATATGCGATGGACAGCGGCAAGACGTTTCTGAACGAGCATGGTTTGAGGTAGTGCAAGCTCTATCTATATATAGTCAAACCCTTTTTTTATTGGAATTTTTTATCGGAATTTCAAAAATTCCGATTTTGATTGCGTGATATTCGCTTATGAGTTCGCATGCTGAGTTTTCAAACAATTTTTACTAAATTCATAGGAAACTTTGCACTGTACAACAGTACATACAGTAGCTTATATAAATTAAAAATGTGATAAATAATTAGTCATTGATATATGGGTATTTTTAGTAAAAAATGATTAATTGCGCTTGCCTAAAAAATTATAAGTTTTATTTTCCCTAATTTGAGATAGCCAAATGTGTAGTGCAACGTAGATGAAAATTCCAGCTCAATGTTGCGAAAATTCGCAGATGTACGTGATAATGTGAGCTGCAATTTCGAAACTTGGTGAAATCAACTGAATAACAAGTGATTTTACACAAATTTGCGTAAGATTATTTGCTTTTATTTCATTTTACAGTTCAGTTTGTTTATTTGGGCATCATACACGCGTGCCATGTTAAAACACTTCCCGTACACAGCATCAGACACGAGTATTCATTCATTCGCATAATGCTGTGGGCTTATTCTAGAAATAATTTAATACAGAATAATCATATACCAATATAATTTGTGGCACATCCCTTATTATTCAGTTACTTTCAGCAAGTTTCGAAATTCCAGCTCACATTACGTACCACGTATATCTTTCTGAATGTTCACGACACTCAGTTGAAATTTTCAAATAAATTGCACTGTGTAGCTGGCAATCGTTTCATGAAAAATAAAATTTATATTTCTTGCGCATGCGCAATTAATGATCATTTAATAAAAATACTCATATGTGATTGAATAATTATTTATCACATTTAAAATTTCTATACTGAATGAATGAACTCCAGAACTTTGCCACTGGACTTATCCCATTGCCGAGATGTCTTCCAGCCTATCTTCTTTCTTGGTGCCCGAATGGCATGGTGGTAAGATGCTCGTCTACCATCGTGAAGGTTGTAGTCAGGGTCCCGGGTTCGAATCCAAGGAAGGATATAGATGGGATATTTCCCTAACGAACTCGAGAAGACAACCGATAGACAGCGCCTTCACTTCCAACCCATCTCACTAATGGCAGTAAATTGCAATATAGCGATATGGCCAGAGTTGGTGTTTGGTGAAGAAGCCTATCTTCGCTCCGGAGTGGAGATTTGATGAAAATATACAGAATATAAATATTGTGGGGAGGAACATATACAATTAGGGATCACCCGTGTCATCTCACTTAGCATCTTATTCGGTGAGCAACATGAATACGACAATATGTGTACGCACGTGTGTTGTGGACATGAAAAACTTGAATAGAGGAAAGAGGAAATACAAATATACATATATATAACTGCTAGGCCGAGTCGTCTCGCTCTAAATCTATTTTGGTGAGCGATGTGGGATTAGTTTAAATGGGGGATTGTCTGGAAAGAGACTTAGCTAAGATCAGCTTCGGTCTTGTTTTGGTTGACTCGCTCTGGCTGGTTATATCTATTTTAAAAAAATGAATATATATTTAAAATAAAACTATATATATATAAACTAAATTTCTATAATGTATGTTTCATGTATAGCGCCATGTTTTCTGAACATTTCGTAAAATGTCCAAAACTCGGCATGTTATAAATAGAAATGATGCGATGAAAATTGAAATTTTTATAGAAATCATGTATATCTTTGTGAATATATGTGCTATTCTGAGAAAAAGTACGGAAGTTTTTTGCGTAAATTAATTACAATATATATATTTTTTTAATTGAAAGACATTTGCAGCTGTTTCTCATACAGGGTTGATCGAGAGAGATAACTTTTTAATTATTTAATTCTTTGTTGGTCCCTTAAACGGTCCCATGAGTAAATTTTTACTGTAAATGGTGAGTTCCAATATAAGGTATATATGACCTATATTTCAGAACGATTTGCCCTGCATTTTTATTGAAACTCGAAAAAATTGAATACGATACTATAATTGAATTGAATAATCACATGGTATCAAATAACTTCTAGATATTAATGATGGGAGAACTTTGGAGAGAAACACTCGTTGTCTCCCTCGCGAATCGAACTCTGGTCCTCTTGCGGTCCGGGAAAGCGCATTAACCAATATACCACATAGACATAAATCTTTTGTTCCTCATTTTTGACCACACAGAAGCGTGATACGATGAGTCGGGACAAAGTAGCCTCGCTTAACTCAGCGATAGGTCCTCAGGAGGCAACCGTAGAGAGAGAGAGAGGGGGCATTAAGGGGGAAGTTGTTGTCTCTATTCAATGCATCAAAAACTACTCTGCCCGTTACAATGAGAAAAGTAAGAATTCTGTCTCTGGGGTATATTGGTAATGCGCTTGCCTGCTTTGCAAGAGGGCCAGAGTTCAATCCCGGTTGAGAAACAACGAACTTTTCTTCCCGAAGTTCAGTATTAATATCTGGGAAGTCTCTTTCTTTGATGAGTTCTGGTTTGAAAAAGTAACATATTTCTCACTCCTATAGTACAGTCGAAACCCGTTTTAGCGAATACCGTTATAGCGAAAATCTCGTTTTAAAGAACACTTTTCTAATCCTCGCAGATAAGTTTACGTAGGAACAATACAAAAACCTAGAATTCCTTTGTAACGAAATTTCGTTATAACGAAGGGATTTCTCCGGTCTCTTGGAGTTCGTTATAACGGAATTCGACTGTAGTCTAGACAGAAATGCTGAATTATACGTACAAGGTGCCCCATCAATTTGTAAATACTTTAAGAATTCAAAAAAATTAAAGGAATTGGCGCATTTGAATGACTGTACACGAAAAAAGATAATTTTTACAAAGACATGTTTTTGGTGTGGGAGAAAGTTTAGTTCAAGTTTTTCGATAGAGGTCACTGCTCAAAAGAAAATCGCTGGAAATATGCAAATCAGAGACCTCCTGCTCTTAACCAGAACGTGGCCCGCCGCTTCGTCTCAACGGAGAGATATAAGTAGGTGGTGAAAGACCTGGGACTTGCTGGAAAAAAAAAAAAAAATCAGAGTCCTGTAAAATACAGATTGTGTGCAACTTACTGCTAATTTCTGAATTTTCTCGTTACTCTTCTATACATAAGGTTTTCATTGTGATGATGACATTGGTGAATAAAGCACCACTGGCAAAGTTGTTTTACCTCAGCCACGAATCACCGGCTGAAATTTTACGAATGTTTCGGACACAGAGGAGATTGGAGGAAGGTTCCAATCACTCCTGCCGGACTGGTGTATACGTGTACTACCAAAAAAAAAAATTGGAACTAATTTTTCACACCAAAATCGCATTCAAATGTACCAATTCCTTCCATTCTTATGAATTTTCGAACTATTTACGTATTTATGGGACACCCTGTATATTAAACAGATGAAAAAAAGAAACAGACCGACCTGTTTGAAGTCAAGAATAGCTTCGGTGAAAAATTTCAATCCCATGACCTCTTCGTCTTCTCTGCCATACCTGAACGTCAACACGACGATAGCGAAGACTTTGCGATCGCGTACGTTCGCAGGATCGATCAGGACCACGCCGTCGATCGGTTTAACGACTCCGCTCTCGTTCACGAACTCACGACGGCTCAGGTACAAAGTCAATCTTCCGTTAGGACTCTGCTTCTTCAGCACACTGTGGAAATTTATATTTATTATTTTTCAATTTAAAAACACATATCATAATGACAATAATAACAAAGAAACACCCACAAACACGGATTGATTATATAATTAAAGTCCTCGTGTACTCTGAGTAGTTTTTCTCAAAAACTATCTATCCGAATGCAGACAAAAATTTTAGAAGATTTTAATGTTACCATGGGAGAAAGATTCGTGAAATTAAAAAAAAAGGTTCAATTTTCAACCACCAGGTGAAATAGTAGCGCTTTTTTGTTTTTCTATGGTCTTACAGCGTATGTACCAAATTTCAATCGAATGCGTACCAAAGTAGCGCACTTTCTGGAGGACGTATTCATTTGAAACTTGGTATATATAAGCTATATGGACCATGGGAAAATGTATAATGAAATAAAAACACTCCACTTTTTCACCTGGTGGTTGAAAATTAAACTTTTTTATTTTCATCAATCTCTCTCTCTCTCTCCCATGGTCTCATTTAAGATATACTAAAAATTTGGCGCATTCAGATAAGCAGTTTTTGGAAGAACTACTCAGAGTACTGGAATTAATTATAATCACACTATATATCGTTGATATTAAAAACGAAGTTGACGAACACACACACACACATTATTTTCTATGAGAATCTACAGAGACCACCGCTTATTGACTGCAGCTTATAGACACCGCTTATAGAACTATGCGACTTCCAGGTACTACTGTCCATCCAGTCAATCAAAATTTCGTTCTATGTGTTCACACCACATACTGAGTACATTTATAGTTGAGTGTTTCCGAGTATTTAAAAAAATCTGAAGATAGGAGGGGAGAAATAACCTGAAATTATTTTTCATTTAAATTATTTATTCAAATAATTCATTTAAATTACTATCATTAAATTATTTAAAATTTCAATAATAATAATAATAATAACGTGATCTTCACGTATTCCCAAGGGATCAGCAAGAACCCTCCAGGGAATTAATTTATGGAATTAATTTTTATGGAGTTATTATATTTTATCATTCAATAATTCTGAAATTATTTTTTCATTAAACATAAATTTTCATTAACTATGAAATTAGTTTTTCATATTATATACTTTTTTATTAAATATCAACTTTCATTAATTATGAAATTATTTGTCATCAAATACTGAAGTTATTTTAGTGATGGATTCCCAAATTATTTCTCTTATTAATCTTCAAATTATTTCTCTGATTAATTGTCAAATTATTTTTGTAATTCTGGACACCCTCTCATTATTACTGAAATTATTTCTCTCATAGATTCTAATATTTATTTCTCATTAAAATTCCTAAATTCCTAAATTATTTCTCTCATCCATTCGAAAGTACATTCTAATAAAGTAATTTTATATAAATTATAATTTTATATATTCTGGGCCTTTTTGTCGAAAGGCACGCAAATAAGTTCCGAGGGCCACACGTGGCCCGCGGGCCATGCGTTGAAAATCTCTAATCTAAATGTTAATAAAATATAACGAGGAAAGTTTCATAAGAAAACTTCATAAAATATAAAATATCAGGTCTAATAAAGAGTTGCTAGGATATTGCTTATCCTATACAACAAATTATAAAGCTTACGTGTGTATTATATCTGACAAGAATACAGTAAAAAAAAATGCAACAAAGAATTAAATGAACTTAATGCGCAAATGCAGTTGTAACACATTTAAAAATATCTTTCAAATAAATTGTCCCGAAATTCTTTAAATATGTATGTCTAACTAAATTTAGACATCTTTTGATACTTATTTGGGCAAGAGCTCTCTAATGTCTCGGAATTGTTGCGTAATAAATTTAATTACGCATAACTCTGCCTAACAAATATATTATTTAATTCGAGGAAAATCTCTCGTGAGGCACTCAATTCCATTTCTGAGGAGTGCATATACTTAGCAATTACTATTATAAAAGGAATTGCTAAAAATAACCAATGCAATTTCTCAAATTCTCTTTGAACGGATTCAAACGATGGAAAATATATTTTCCAGTATATAAATGAGATGATAAATGTTAAACTATAAAGACATGAAACGATTTTAATAACTTGAGAGGAAATTTGAATTTTTCAGTTCTGTACTTGAGTTTTAAATGAATCGATATTGATCATATTTTTAATTCACGTGTAAAACGGAACGCGAATTTTGATTTCACGGACAAGTCTCTTATCTTAACCCTCAAACTGACGATAGGGTCCATTGAGTCCACCTCATGTATTGAATCTCAATTTCTGAGTAAACTGTGCGCTTCCGAGAGCCTATCCTTTTCTATTTTTCGTTCTTTTTTGATGGGAATTCATTCTTTTTTCAATTAAAAAAGCCTAACTTATTCAAACTGACAGCTTTCATTCTTTCTTTCCCTATGGGGATTTTATGAAAAAAATGAAAAGTCATATTTTAAATCACAGATAGTGCTGTTTTTCGTCTTCCTGCCCTTGACAGTCTCATTTCCCACTCTTGCATAGTAAAAATGTACGTCGTGCCACCGATTCGTAGCCAAATTGCACACAATTTTTATGTATGACAACTGGTTACTTGACGTATCTGAGCAGTGTCTAAAAATATCAGACACTAATTTTGTAGTTTTTTATAAATTAATTTATCTTTTCAATTAAATTGTTAATTAACACAAACTAATTAACTTTATACGCTTCAAATAATTTATCATTACGACTGCAGGAAATCTCATGCATCATGTAACAAAACAAGGAAAAAAGATTTCTTTATTGTTACAAAATTTATTTCAGGACGAAAAAATTCATATAGAAAATTAGGATGAAATCTTTAACATCTGAAAAATTGTAGAAAAAGTAAATTTAAAAAACAAAAAGTAATTTCTTTCAAAAATTCTGAATTCTCATCAATTTTTTCTGGAATTACTTCTTTCATTTATTATAGAATTACTTCTTTCATTTATTATAGAATTACTTCTTTCATTTATTATAGAATTACTTCTTTCATTTATTATAGAATTACTTCTTTCATTTATTATAGAATTACTTCTTTCATTTATTATAGAATTACTTCTTTCATTTATTATAGAATTACTTCTTTCATTTATTATAGAATTATTTTTTTCATTAATCCCGAAATTTTATTTTCAAAAACAAATACGTCATCAATTCCGAAATTATTTTTTCATTAATTCTTCAATTCTAGAATTTATCATCTCTAATTGTTTTCAACCATTTTCTAAAAATGATCGGGGTGACCATGAGGAAAAGCTCGGAGGGCAATACCGTAGCGTGCCTTCTCGGGGCAGACTTTTCCTCGGAGGCTACTTTTTATTATGCAAAATAAGTGTACATATTTTGTGGGCCAAATTCGGTAGGAATCCTGGGGCAGTGCCCCGGCTGCAGCAGCAGTTACGGGCTCGTCCGGGGGCCTGATGTCTGACGTAAGGTATACCTAACACGAATTCGCGAAATTACCGATCGCATAATATAACCGCCAAACATGGTAGCTTTGCTAATATAAGTCATCAGGTCGAGAGAAGGCGTGAATGGAATTGCTCCCTCTACTTCAGTACCTCCTCTAAGGTTCAAACCCGGGAAAGAATATAGATAAGATATTTTCCCTAACGAGCTTGAGATGACCACTGATAGATAATAACGCCTTCATTTCCAACCCAACTCATTAATGGCAGTAAGTTGAAATATAGTGGTATGAGCGGAGTTAGCACATGGTGAAGTAGCCACCCTTTCTCGGGATTCCACCATTTTTGCACCCGTATATTTTCTTGATTTCTGGCCATCCAGCTTTTTCTCCCGGATCACTGCTCAATTTGTCGTTTTATGTATTTTTTGTATTCCTGACCTTTTTAGGATAAAATTTTAAATTTCCCCCTTCCAACCCCGCCTCTGGATCCCCCCCCCACTATTTACGGCTTTATCTATTCTACTTTTAATTTGCATTTCTGCCCCCACCCCCGACGTTTTATTGGGTTCCCCTGATCTGTCATTTTTATGAATCACTGTGTCTCTCATGCTCTTTACTGAATTTCTGCCCCCTCGGCTTTTTCTGGTTATCTGGCCTCCAGCCTATTTCTGGATCTTTATCCCTATTCGTCATTTTCTGGATTTTCTCTCCCCTTTGCCATTTTCTGGATTCCTCTCCTCTTTTGTAATTTTCTGGGTATCTCTACACTTTGCCGTTTTCTGTGCCCTTGACTCTCCGTTGATTTCTAAATTTCTGCACATTTTCTCGGTTTAAAACCGTACTTACTCTTTATTTTAAAATATGTCCCTTTTGTTCGTTTTCCTGAACTTCTGCTTTCCCCACTCGCTGGCATTTTTTAATGATATCTTATACATTTATATTTTTTAATGATCCTCTGTACATTAGCGGTAGTTTCCGTCCCTTCTGCCCATTTCAATTTTCAGCGTCCTTGGCGGAAGAGTCATTTCTGAAATATCCTGTGTGCTCAACGCGTCTTGCTAGTGTATATCAATTTACAACTCTAATCAGCTTTCTTGTCAATTCCTGTTTAAATTCAAAGTGAAACAAAAACAGAAAGGATTCAATGAGCAGATAGCCGTGTGCCCAACGCTTCTCCATTCCCCTGATAATTTCCAGCAAGCACTTGAATTAGAATTTTAGGCAGCGTCACATAAATTGATGACTACCCGTATAACACCGTACGCATCTTAAAGTTACGAGTTTGAGCGTTCTCCTGAGATCCTTTACGATCGTTTTCTTTACGTTCCTTGGGCCAAGTCTCGTCAACAAAACTTCTTAGATCCCTCCGAAACCCATCAATAGGATCTTAGGTTAAAGTGTGGAAAAAAAGGAGAAGGTTAATGGACTTTCGTTTTATATCTATCGTACATTCATTTGTATTGCGTTTTTTTTTACTGTCATGTTTATGTTATACCAATAGGCGCCGGAACTTCTAGAGACTTCCTTTCTTACTTTCAAACCGAGCACAACTCAAGTCTATCACCGTGGGCAATTTAAACCCAGGCACTTGAGGCACTTTGAGCTCCCCCCATAAACTTTGTAAGGAGGCGGAGTCCCCCAATTATTTTTGAAAAACAATGCAATGCACTTTCTCTCTCCTGCGTATGCCCTTGAGTCCCGTATATGCGGGACGACCAGCAACTTTCAGCCCACCCCCCATGTTTTCTTCATATCGGCATTCTCTGGCTGAACCATTACATTTTTTTTAATGAATCACATGATGGTTTGTTCAGTTATATGAAGTGCACTTCATCTTTTTCCTTGATTATTTGAATTGATTTTTATCAATGTTTTCGATGAGATAACATTTTCAAATTCACTTTCGATTTGAATGCTTTGAAATGCTGTTACTAGTTCCAGAAAAATCATTGTAATATTGAGGGGGAAAAAAACTACTCGTGTGGTCAGCATTTATGAATTTTTTTTAATTTCCGGAAAATGACTAAAATTTTTTCAAATTAGTGATGCAACTTCTATCGACAGCACTAGCATCAATGCAAGTAGAAATACACTGTCAAAGACAGGAAAAATGCCTTTCGATGCCAATAAAAACTCTAGAAATTTGGAGGAAAAACTCTCTTTTCTCTGTATGGTAGTTTCTTAGATAAAAATAAATTAAATATATGATTTTTATATGCTGGGCATTAATCCACGTACGGAGATCAAATATAATCCTCCATGAGGGTGGAATGTTGATCGATGGCCCTCTAAGGCAGTGGATCTCAACCTTGGGAAACCCACGGCTCAGTTGATTCCTTTTTTTTTTTGAGTGGAAGACTGGGTCATACACAAGACTAGTTATGAAAAATAAATGAGGAAAAATGAAACAGTGAATCACCCATGGCTCGGTTCGACTAATGTCAGACACGGTTGCGGGCTGCGGCCAAGCTGTCGAAGAACACCGGTCTAAGGGTTACTAGCAAAGTGGTTTGGATGTTTTCAGTGTCTTAATTATTCTTTTCGAATTTAACAACTCGTATCTGTACTCTGTAGCATCATGAGTGAGCGAGAGGTAGATAGATCCGTTCCGCTATGAATTATTTCAAAATTTATGTCTAGAGAAGGCACAAAACCAATTGAAATTTTGAGGAGGCTTTATGCACAGTGTAGGGAGAAACTCTGCAAAACTCAAGTGTATGACTGGCGTGCACTTTTATTGGAAGGTCGTGATATGGTAGATTGAAAATGATCCCCACCATGGACGAGTATTACTGCAAAAAACATTCGTGCTATTGACGAAATTGCTGAAATCGAAGATCATAAATAGCAGCAACAGTTGGTACAGTATTAGATATGGAAGATTTTGATCGATCATTGACTATAGCCGGGACCATGGAATACTAAAAAGTGTCTACTAGGTGGGTTGTCGTGCCATTTTTCTCCACAAAAATGCAACGGTAAACACAGCTACATTAACAACTGAAAAGCTAAAGGCGGCTCTCAGGTCAGCTGTGGAACATCCTCCCTATAGTCCGGATTCATCTCCCTGTGACTACCATTACTTTAGAACACTCAAGGAGACATTGAGACGATAGCGATTTAACGATGATATAGGAGTGGATGAGCAACTGGCTGCACACATCAATTTTTTGGAAAAATGTACTTCAAAATATGAAGATAATGTAGAAAAACAATGTGTTATTTTTTAGTGTTTCCGTTCCATTGAAAATTATTACAAAATAATTCTGGTTTATATTTGATTTGTTCCTGTAATAAAATTAAAGCGTAACTTTCAACGAAAAATAAACATCAATTGATATATGGTTGTTCTCTAAAAAGAGGGAATGTTCTCTCTTATCCCATGTTTCAAAAGTTTTTCACGTTGGTTTACATTGAACGATTTTCTTTTTAATTCTTAAATTGACAAGTCAATTGATTATAAGATTAATAGGATGGTTACACATGTATGTGTGTGTGTGTGTGGGTGTGACACTTTTCTCTCTCCCTAAAACCATTTTATCCAACAACTGTACATGATTTTCCGAAGAGTTATGTATAAGTTAAATTTTTAAAGAGAAAAATTTTACAATAAATATCGAAACAATTCATCGAACCTTAAACAGGAGGTAATAAAGTTTTAAACCTCAACGTTTTAAAATTTTTTAAAACGATTGAGAAATTTATGTCTCAAAAAAATATTTACGTTCAAACTTATCTGGTTCAATCTCCAATACAACCTTCTATAACTGGTCACACAACTTAAATTATAGTTAGATATTGATGGGATGAGTTATAAAGAAAAATATTTCAATATTTTGATACAATTGAACTCAGAAGTAATCTCTATAAGTCATTATTTTGTGACGTAAAAAAATCTTCATGACATATAGATATGTTAAAAAAAATAATTGAAATAAAAAATATCAAGACGAAAAAGAGCTCGATGCTGATAATGTATTTGAAAAGAAGATTTTATTTAATTTTTGTTTAATTAATCTTCACATTTCCCAAGGGATAAGCATGATCCATCCAAGGAATTTGTTAGTGTTGGTAGACATTATTGCCCGAGCTGGGATTCAAACCCAGATCTGCACAGAGAGAGACTAGTTCCTCTAACCACTCGACTGCCAGGCGACAAATCGACTGGTTAGGGAACTAGCAGTAAATAATTTCACATAAAAAGTGAAACTGATCTACTTCTAGCCTTTAAGAGTAATTATGCATTCCGTAATAAAATAAAAAAACATATTTTTTTCATCAATGAAAAAACAATATTTCACGTGAACTCATTAAGGAAACTTCCCAACCTTCAGAAACTTTTCATTGATATAATCAACCCTATCAATCTTAAAATCTGAATAATTTATTTTTCAGCAGAAAAGCTCACGTTTTGAAGAATAAGCAAAAACTAAAGTATTTTTGTTTTTCTTACGAGTAAATAAGATGAATTGCGTAATTCACTGCATGTAATCCGTATATTTTTAAATATTCCTGAAAAAATTCTGGAATGTCCAACGGGGGATTATAGACCTCTGCGTTTCATTTTTTCTTAATAAATTGGAATAAATTCATTTCAATTTTTGGAATAAAAAAATTCAACAGCCATATTTTTAAAGATAAGATGAAGTCTAGACGTACGACTGGGAAAGATCGACACTTTTTATAAACCGACGGGATCAACAACCCCTTCCATTTCTTAAGATGTCGCTATTTGTAATAGACGTAACAATCATACAGGATGAATTTCGATTAATCTGTCAAACGAAAGGTGATAGAAAAACTGAAGTGGAATAAAACACCAAAAAAAGAACAAAGAAAGCAAATCTGTCCTATCTTTTACCGAATAATGGTGGATAGAAGAAAAACGCATCAAATCTGAAAATCCTAAAGATTTAGGAAATTTCTGGAAAACTTACACGTGCGAACTAAGTACATACTTGAATAAAAAGAAAAAAAATTCCATAAGTTGACATGGCGAACTACAAGCTGTGAGAGAGGCGAATTGCTAAATCTGATATCGCCAATTCTAGCTACAATCCGTAAAATTTACCAAAATCTTTTGCATTGCACCAGCTTTTGAAAAAGCTTACAATTAACCCATATCGGTGTTTCAGTTCCGGAGAAATAAGTCGTTCTCATTATGATAACATAATATACAGTAGAGCATCATATACCGAATACCGATCAATCGAACACATCGGTTAACCGAAAGTGTTTCAGTCGGCAAATTCAATTTCGCGCGCCATGTAGATGTTCCGCTAGTACTTTCGCAAATGATATAAATGATATATTCCCCTGAAGTGATACATAGTTTTGTGTCTGATATTACTGTTTCTTTGTTTCATATATATGGCTCCTATGATACAGGTACAATTTCTTTCTTCGAATGATCGGTTATTCGAAAAAGCAGTTATCCGAACACCCACAGTCCCCAATTGTTTCGGATAATCGATGTTCTTCTGTATATACTCTAAATATGTATTTGCTAGTAATATTCATTGCAAACTTTTTGTACATTTTTGAAGTTACTATCCTTTATATAGTAAATTGCATATACATAGTATTCATGAACTGTATTCTGCGATCATTACTCTCTTTGTATGCAATCTCAACATTATATATTCTCTTTTATTTTCATCCTTTTCCTTGTATTCTTAATTCATAAAGATTTTTTTTCGTACTATTGTAATACGTAACATCTCAATTGTATCTGCAACTCGTACCCTCTCGTCTATAATATTTCATCTACGTATCATGAAAACTGCACACGGTATGTATCTTTCATTCCAGTTGAATACTCTTTATCAGCGGCTCTCAACTGGTGCTCCGCGGAGCCCTTGGGGCTCCTTGTGCACTCTCCAGGGGCTCCACGGCCGCTCCAGGAAAATTTAAAAAATTATTATATATATTTCAAATACTAAAAATGAATCTGTAACTTTGATGAATAATTAAAAAATTGGCCTACGAAGCTCCGCCATAGAATTATTTTACTTAAAAGGGCTCCGGGAGTCAAGAACGTTGAGAACCGCTGCTCTAAATCAGTGATCCCCAACGTGGGCGTTGGAATGTTCCAGGTGAGCGGTAGAAAATACGGGTATAACATAGAATCCTATGGATTATAGATTGCGTTGGAGGCGATGGGAGAAAAAATTTCAGAAGAAGGGGGCGATGACACAAAAAAGGTTTGGAAACTATGCTCTAAATAATACTTTATATATGGAATATGTTTGATGTATTTTCAGTCATGACATAAAGTACAAAATGTCGTACTGTATTACACTGAAGAGCCAAAAAAACTGGTAAACCTGCCTAATATCGTGTAGGCCCCCGCGAGCATGCAGAAGTGCCGCAACACGACGTGGCATGGACTCGACTAATGTCTGAAGTAGTGCTGGAGGTAATTGACACCATGAATCCTGCAGGGCTGTCCATAAATCCGTAGGAGTAAGTGGGGGTGGAGATCTCTTCTGAACAGCACGTTGCAAGGCATCCCAGATATGTTCAGTAATGTTCATGTCTGGGGATTTTGGTGACCAGCGGAAGTGTCTAAAGTCAGAAGAGTGTTCCTGGAGCCACTCTGTAGCAATTCTGTACGTGTGGGGTGTCGCATTGTCCTGCTGAAATTGTCCAAGTCCGTCGGAATGCACAATGGACATGAATGGGTGCAGGTGATCAGACAGGATGCTTACGTACCTGTCACCTGCCAGAGTCGTATCTAGACGTATCAGGGGTCCCATATCACGCCAACTGCACACGCTCCATACCATCACAGAGCCTCCACCAGCTTGAACAGTCCCCTGTTGACATGTAGGGTCCATGGATTCATGAGGTTGTCTCCATACCCGTACACGTCCATCAGCTCGAAGCAATTGACCGAGATCCGTCAGACCAGGCAACGTGTTTCCAGTCCTCAACAGTCCAATGTCGGTGTTGTCGGGTTCAGGCGAGGCGTGAAGCTTTGTGTCGTGCAGTCATCAAGAAACCATACGTAGGAAAAATGCATTGGCATGATATGTTCGAATCTTTTATATATCTACAAATTTATTCTAAAATACACATCCCCTAAGGCCGGCATTACACTATGAAAGTTTGATAAAAATTCTTTTATAAAACTTGAAAAATGTAACCAATAAGCACATCTGTTACATTCGATCGAACTTAACTGATCCTCCTATTGGTTGCGTTTTTCAAGTTTTATAAACGAACTTTTATCAAATTTTTACAGTGTAATCCCGGCCTTAGACAAAGACGAGCGGGGAAAAACAAAGATGATATCGAAAATGAACGTGTTTTTTTAATCTCTCACACGAAAATTTTTAGGGTAGTTTTGTTAGGCGCACACCCGTGGCATAACAATAGCAGCGAATGAATGGTGTTTATATCTCTTCCATTCAACTCCCGACGTAACATTACGTCAGAAATACTGGACGGGTTAAAGCGATAAAGAAAATGTGAATTCCATCGGATTAACATCAATAAAAGTTCGAAACATATATTTCTGAGAAATATATATATATATATTTATTTATTTACATATTAAACATCTGTAGAATATTTCCGAGCGTCATGACCCATACATAGAACATCGCAATTTCCTCCAGCATCGCACGTTTCTCCCGAAAAAGAAGCGAATATAAATATAAGAAATATATATATATACGAGTACGTATGAAATGTGTAATATGATTTCGATACAGCAGAGTTGAATACAGAATCGCTTGAAGTGATCGAAACTCGTTCTTGTTATCGAATCGTATTTGAAATAGTTCTATATCCCGACGGCACGCAACTTTTTAAGGATCGTAGTTTCAACGTTCGGACGTTATCCGACTGGATATCATGGGTCTCATAACGTTACGAAATACATCCGAATAGATATAGTAATATATAAAAGAAATGCAGTATGTTTTTTTTTTGGAAGCGAATGATATCTACAGGATACAAAGGTTTTGATATCGTGAGATGTATTGTTTGCGTAGTGCACGTAGAGAATCCGTATTTCTTACAAATAATATATCTGTTATGCGAGGGCCTTCGGAAATTTATATTTCGTTTTTTTATTCGGACATTGTATATTATCAATGTTTATTTTCAATTTTTATTTATTTGATTTGCCCTACTTTTTATTATTATTATTTTTTTAACATTTATTCCTCCTAATCAGATCATGACCCGCCACTGGGAATCAATAAAGAGATTTTAGTACGTGGTCTCTGCAGATGAATATGGACGAGGTGTATGTGTGGTTTAGTAGTAGTAGTAGGTGGTCGAAGACCTGGGCCATAGTGGAAAATGTGCGCGTATGTGTTGTGAGTTTAACGTAAAGCTTGTGTCTGTGTAACGATTGTTATAGTGCTGCCATCTGCCATAAATTTTTCAAACTACGGGTGAAGTGTAACCGGTGAATAATTGTATCGTTGTAGGCCTGTTGCTCTCTGTGGCAAGACATTTATTCCATCGGGTGCACTAAGACGCAATATTTGAAATATTCGAATTCGGAAGAAAAAATGAAAGTTCGCCCACAAAATAAACTCAAAAATACATGGAATGATGTGAAGTTTTATCTGGGGAATATATATATTTTCTAAAATTTTCTAACAGATGGTGGTCCATATCTGACTAAAAATTATGTTTAACGTGACAAATTTTCTTCTTGCAGGTACAGGGAGTCCACGCTAAGGGTATTTAAAGTATTGTTTATTTATACTAAGAAAAACGAAGGGTGTGTGTGAGTGTGTGCGCGCATGCCCTTAGTTATAAAAAGGCTGCACTGTGAATAACATAGACATAAGTTATGACAATTGTTCCTTTCCGAAGTCGCACATGCGCGTTGTCAATAGCTGCTTTAAGACTTTTCGGGTTAGTTATGCAAAAAAGAGTCTGGTCGTATCAGGGCTATATAATGAGGGCTGTTTCATGACACGCAGGAGTCGGTACCAGCTGATGCCATGCGTGACGTCATTGCCTTGATACAACCGAGTATGCTCGTTTTGCTACCTTGTTAATTTGAAGTTGGCTTTCTGTGGTTTCCAAGTTCGAGGTTCAAATGTGAGCCGATGTCCCCGTTAAAAAGTCTCTTCACAGAGGCTGCTTCACAGAGAGCAACAAATCTCAAAATGAGGATCTCCAGATGGCAGCTTGCAAATCCCAATTAAAAAGTTGTTGCCCTGTCTCTTCTGAAGTGAACAAAAAAAAAAATTTCACGTTTCTAAGAGCAATAAGATGGGAAGGAACAGCATAAACTAACAGACAACGTTTCTTTATGTGCTGCCTCCTCTCATTCCTTCTTTCCCTCATTTATTAAACCAAACGCCCGACACCCCCCCCCCCGTTAATATTCCATTTCCCTCATTTATGCGTTCTTTCCCAACTTTTCTTCGGTTTTCCAGTTCAAATATCTTACAAAATATTGCATTTAGAAATGTACAACTTTTTTGTTGGTCTCAGAACATATAAGGCCGCAACTTTCAAGAATCGGGTTTTTTATGACAGATTGTCTACATAAAAATTTAGACTTTTTTGCGACACACTGTATTTTCCTCTCGAAACTGGTACAGAGCGATTTCTGAACACATTTTGAGCGTTTTTTATACTAAAACTGTATACCTCTACCACGAACGGTTGATGAGGTGGAAGCCGCATTGGGACTTACAGGAGGACACCCTGTATACAGAGTGGTCATAAAGTAACATTGCGATATACGAGCCTCTAGCGGCCGCAACTAATATTATAGAAATTCGATATAAAGGTGTTTCAGAGTGCTATATGCGCTCGGTTATATGAAATGAAAAACAAAAACCTATCTTCATCGATTATGGTTATAGGCGCAAAATTTCAAAAACTCTAATGGCAACACTGAATTTCATGCATTGCAAAATGATTGGCGCAGTAAAAAACCGGGAATGGCGTTGAAACGGTACCCGTATCATCATAAACACCTTTACAGAAAGCAACAAAGAAAGACGTTCTCGTCGAGGAGTTGGTGCACTAAACGCTCGGTCTCTGGCATCTCGGCCACATTTGCAGGAATTCCCGAATGAGCGGTTAGCGCATCAAACTTTTGGTGGAATCTTCTTTCTTTGTCTGCGTCCTGTGCCTGCATTTATGATGCTACAGATACGGTTCGAACACCATTGATGATTTCTTACTGCGCCGATCATTTGAAAAAAACCCTCTTTCTTATGCATTTCTATCTGAATGTTTCCAAAATTTGGTTGCTGTAACCGTAAACGTGCGTTTCCTTGTGTGAAGAGTGTCTTTCACGTATAATCGATGTATCCAATCCACCCACCCCGTTGTTTCGCAACATATTCGACATCCATATTTTTATGGGCATCTTTTTACAGCCATCTTGTTGAGCATTTTGTCTGTTGTAGCCTTTGTATTTGTATACCGGGCAAGTGCGTTGGCCATTATACCATAGAGAGACGATCTTTCTTTTCCTTAACACTAGAACCGCGGACTGGGTCAAATTTACCCAACAAGCCAACGAGGGAACACGTGATCCAGGACCTGCCCTGGCTCACCCGAGCGAGCAAGCTAACGAGGGAAGACGCGTGGACCTGGCCTGGCCACGGTGGAGGGCTCACCCGAGCTAACAAGCCAACAAGGAAAGATGCGTGGTCCAGGACCTGGTCTAGCCATGGCGAAGGGCTCATCCAAGCTAACAAGGAAAGACGCGTGGTCCAGGACCAAGCCTGACCACGGCGAAGGGCTCACCCAAGCCAACAAGGAAAGACGCGTGGTCCAGGACCTGGTCTGGCCATGGCGAAGGGCTCACCCGAGCCGACAAGTCAACGAGGAAAGACGCGTGGTTCAGGATCTGGCCTGGCCACGGCGGAGGCTGATCCGAGCCAACGAGCGAAGACGCGTAGTCCAGAACCTGCCCTAGCCACAGCGGAGGGCTCACCTGAGCCAACGAGGGAAGACGCGTGGTCCAGGACTTGGCCTGGTCACAGTGGAGGCTCACCCGAGCCAATAAGCGAATGAATGAAACGTGGTTCAAGACCTGGCGCTTGGCCACAGAGAACAAAAAGGGCTCAAGCTCAATAGAGCTACAAAGACATCAGAAGAGCTCATCGAAATAAATTGTATAATAGAAACATTTAAATCTGTAAATCTCAAATCTGTATCTTTTTTTTTTTTAATAATGTGTTTACATTCATGTATTTTTTATGCATAATAAAGCACCCGACATCGCTCAGTCCCCTCATCCGGGGCAATGGCTAAAATTGACAATGGTCGATAGAACCTGGGCGGTGCACGGTATGAAATGAAATGAAATGAAATGCTGTAACCGTAACCGAAGAGTTAAGTTCTCTCTTGTTTCTTTATTCATTCTCGAACGCATACTCTGAAATTACTCCTTTATTTCATTAGGATTAGTTGATTTTTGCTGCCTTAGGGGCTCGTATGTCGGCAAAGTTATTTTATGACCCCCTGTATGAATATATCGCCAGAAGATGATAAAAAAAAGTAGAGTAAGCACAGAATTTTGCACCAAAAAAATGTTTTTCTCATTAATTCATTGAAATTTATGGGTGATAGTGATAGGAACCGAGAGACACCCAGGCTCTGTCACACTAGGTGATATAAGCACATTGTCCCACGGAACTCGGGTGCCACCGGGGAACCTAACCATTTATTGAGCTTGAGAAAGATTTTATAAGAGACATAAAAAACCATTTTCTAGACATTAAAGGAAATTGACTAATGGAAAAAAAATGGAGGAAGCATGAGCAGAATTTCTAAGTTACATAGCGATATATTTTCAAAATTATCACAATTTCGTTATTTTTATCATTATTCTATTCCTTCAACCACAAGTAGCCCGAGGTTCGGTTTTGAAGTAGAAGAACTTTCACTGTTTCAACGTAAAAAAAATATATATATATATATAAAATCAATATCAACTCACATTTTTCGATGGATTATTTCTGAACCTGAGAAATCATAAAATAAATAGAGAAGCGGAATATTTTTTATTCAATGGATCATAAAGAAATGTCTTGAGAACAGCAATTCCATTTTCTTCTCTATCATCTGATGAAATAGAAATTGCGGAAAATTATTGTGGAATTTATGCACTTGTATTATACAAGATGAAGGAAATGTTTCTTTAATGCAAGGGCCTCCTCACACAGAAATACTAATTTCCAGACTTAATAGGAAAGTCCGTATTCAGAGGATCGAACTATGGAGTGAAATATTTCTATGGAGCTCCTCACACGAGGATATTGGCGTATTTGCGACGAAATATCCTACGCGACGGAGTCACTGGTAGCAGCATTGCGTGCTAGTCGAACGCAACCAAAGTAACGCGACTGTTGAAATATTTCACATTTTCGTCAGCCGAGGTTATACGAGTAATGTAGATACAGGTCACGCACACACGTACGTGTGGGAGTATATGGGAAAACCCAGTACCCATCTAAGATGAACACGGTTATATTTTTTTTCTCTCGGTATGGTATCCACATAGTCACCTCTTAGAAGAAAATAAAGCTTCTTCATGTTATAACTCCCCTTCAAATGAAACTCCCTCCAAATGTTGGATATTTATAGCATGAATTTCACTCACCTTAATTAAGGATTATTAGCAGTCACTCATCAGGGCTGACAGGTAATCAGCTGATTTATTAATTCCAGGTAAGTCTCTTTTTAATTCCGTAGAATGCAAGGAATCCGATTCCCGTTGGCCGTAACGAATAGTGTACGATGATTGCTATTTTCAATGTATCGATGAACCTATTAGTTTCTTCTATTTATCCTTTATTTGTGGAAATAAATAGTATAGGGTGATAATTATTTATAATTATAATAAAATATCATCAACTTCATCGCTACTAGAGAACAGCTAAAAATTTTATTTTTTTTCCTATCCCGGTTCATAATGTACAGGGAGATAAAAAGGTGAACAAAATACTGCATCGTTTTTACTCATTTTCCCATTGTTTGAGATTTTTTTTTTAGTAGTGTCGGGTGAGGGAGAAGGGGCAACTCGACTCGTTCAAGTCAACTCAACTGTCAAGAGTTGAGGCTACTTGAGTTCGATTTGAGTATCCCCGTGTGAGGAGGCCGTAAGAAATCTTAGAAACTGTGATTTCTTCAATTGAATATTTGGACCGTAATACACAGACTGGAATCCGAGAACTTAAACAACTTGGTAATTTGGTTTTGGAAAGGTACGAACAGTTAATTACCGGACAAGTTAAAACTCCGTAGCAAGTAGTAAACTGCGTTTACAGCAGTTTTTAAGGAAAATTATTCAAATGTTATTCTCCCTTGATTTTGCGGCCAGGAAAAGTATTTAATTACTGAGTATCTCTTGGAATGTAAGTTTATTCAGGAAACGTAATCAGGTTTGAACTGTTGACGCAATCGTCATGTATCCGAGATATTTGACGGCTACATGAACTAGATTTAGTCAGAATTTTGCTTAAACTTCAACGTATTACATGTTTCATACGTTCAAATTCAATTTTTTCTGAAGTTGAAGTGAAATTTCTATAAATTTATCATATTAAAAAAGCAATTTATAATAATAAAATATAGCATACTATTTTGAACAAGCTAGTGTTATTAACATGCTAACGTATCTTTTGATACAAAAATAGTTCAAATTTATGTCAATAGATGGCGATGCACAAATACAAATCGCAGAATTCTGAACTATTCTTCGATCTATATTACGCACGAAACGTTCTTGAAGCTGCAGCTGGCGATTAGTGGCTGAGGTGAAACAACTTCACTAATATTATTTTATCCACCAAATCAGAATCACTATGGAAACCTTATGTTATCACCAGCGACGGAAAAAATTACAACTAATTATTTTTTTTTTTACTAAACAAATCCCCCTTCATGAGAATAACTTTTGTCAAATCGCATTCAAATTTCTTAAAATTTTCCATCTCTCAATCCGTGAATTTATATTTTATAATTTGAAAAGTTTAGTCAAAATTTATTGTCCTTTACCGTTTTTTGTTTGAAAATTTAATTAGTTTCTGAAGATTAGAGCACACACAAAGTAACTAATTTTCGTTTCAGCGGTCGTAAAACTGATTTTCGATTTATTCCAGCTTATCAGCTAAACGATGTACGGAAGGGTTAAATTTCACCATCCTGTGGAGCTGCACATGCCTAAATAATGTTCTGATCATTGTTCAATTTCCTGCAATCGTTCATAGAGGCATCAGTGCAGTTCCAAAAAAAAACCCCCCGTGGATTCAATTATCACATCGACGCCGCTTATTAGAATTACTAATTATTTCTGGACCTGAGAAATCATAAAATAAATTTTAAATTCAATGGATTGCCTGTGGGAACGTCTTGAGAACATCAATTCTATTTTCTTCTCTATCATCTGGTAAAAAAGAAATTCCAGAAAATTACTACGGAATTTCGGCACGTGTATTCCAGGATGAACGGAATATTTGTTTAATGTAAGAAATCCCAACAACTGTGATTTCTTCAATTAAATAATTGGACCGTGTGTGGGTGTACGCAACAGAATCCGAGCACTTAAACAACTTAGTAATTTGGTTACGAAAGACACGAACAGTTAATTACCGGAGAAGTTAAGCACCGTATAGCAAGTAGTAAACGGTGTTTACGGCAGTTAAGGAAAATTATTCAAATCGTATTCGCACTTGTGTGGTCACGGAAACGTATTTAATGACTGAGAGATATCTCTCGGAATGCAAGTTTGTTCGGGAAATACAATCAGTGGTTTGAACTGTTAACGCAAACACACCATGCCTCTGAAATACTTTAGGGGTTATACATTCAGTCAAATTTTCGCTTAAACTTCAACGTATAACGCGCTTCATACGTTCAAATTGAATTTTTTTTGAAGCTGAAGTAAAATATCTCGTATATATTTATCTATATATATAAAATTGATTTTCTGTGTGTGTGTGTGTGTGTGTATGTTCTCTATACAAATCTACAATTTTAGATCGATCGTCGCCAAATTTTGCATATATACCAAATGGGACCTGACTTGAACGATAGGCTACTTTAAAATTTCGTCAGACCAGGACAAATGCCCCAAATGGGCAAAAAACTGTCCGGCAACAATGGTTTTTGGGCCTCAACAATCACTTTCCGAACGTTTACTTTGGTTACCGTGGTTCCCTAGCGATGAGTTTCAGACGTGTCTTTATGTCTTTACAATGGTTTGTCACTTCTTTAATGCTGCCAGTTGTGTATAATAGTTTATGCCTTTATAATGGTTTGCCACATTTTCAATACTCTCAGTAATGAGGCTTTTGGAATAGTCGTCATAATCATCATCATCGCTTTGAGGGTCAGGAAAAGGGTGATCCTCCTAGAAATCAGTGTTATAATTGCCGATTCTATTGTATGAATGCGGAAATTTAGTGGGGTTTTCTGTCACATCAATAATTTTAAAAATTGTATTGAAATCTAGATTTTTGAAATATTGAGGTCGCTTAGAGATATACGAAGCCCAAGTGATTAAATTGGAAATAATTAGTCGCGGACCTACTTTTGCGTTGGATATCCATGCAATAACATTGATTTCAACTTTTTATTTATATCTTCTCAAGCATGAAAATTAAGTTCTCCGTACTGCCTTTTGATATTTATTTGCATAAATTTATATAGCTTAGGATGTTTTTAAAATTAGTTTTGGGCCCCGTAAAGTGCATCGAAAAAATTCCACAGCTTTAATTAAGCATTTTTGGAAGCTCAAAAAGGCAGAAATAGATAACTTGAAGTTCAGGGGGAGGGAATCGAAATACCTAGCGCCCCTTAAAAAAAGGGGGGGGGACTATTCATTTCTACGTTTCTTTAAATTTAGATTTATTTCTTTCATGAGTCGCGCAGGACGTCGCCATATTGGTTAACTTAGACACGGTTTGCATGTCCCTCAAAGAAAGAGGGAGATATCGCATGATCCAAAAAGCCTCATTGAAGAAAACCCGGGCAGCGCCGGGTATTATAGCTAGTCATTTATAAATATTCATAGCAGTAATATATCGATTATACGAGAAGGGTGAAAAGTCCTGGTCAGATTTCAAAAATTTATAAAAAAAACACCAATTGACACAAAAAGGTGTGGTTTACACTAAAATACTTGTCATTGAACCTAGAACCTTCATTCGTCTATCGGGATGTGGTAGATGAGACTATACAGCTCACACTCCCTCCGTCATCACTCTGGTATAATACACACACGTGTGCTCAACCTATAGCCCGTTGACAAACTTTGGCCCTCGGAGACATCTGATGTGGCCCGCGACCTCCAACCTAAATTTTGTAAAAATGAACCAAATAGCATATTCCCAGATAACTCTTAAAGAACCCGCGGCACGGTTCCAGATCACTTTAGTACCCTGTACTGCGCAGTTAAGTACATTACTTGAGTAACCCGTTCCGGATCACTCAAGCAGCTCGCGGCATATATATACAGATCGTTTAATTGACCTGCGGCACAGTTTCAGAGCAATTGAGCGACTTGCGGTGCAGGTTCACGTAACTTGAGCTACTCACGTTTCGGTTCCACATCACTTATGCGACACTTCGGTGAATCACCACATGTTTACAGATCACTTAAATATTCAGCGATACAGTTCGAAATTATTCAAGCGGTTTCGGCATATTTAAAGACTTCTTAAGTGATCAGTGGCACAGTTCCAGACCACTTAAGCAGTTCGTGGCACATTTACTGAGCACTTAAGTGTCTCACGGTGCAGGTCCACATGACATGACATGTGAGACCTCTTGATGGCACACGGGGCGTAAGCAATGAAGAGAGACGTGAGTTTTTTACATTGGAAGAGTGTAGATGTCGGGAGAATATCTCATTGAGGTATTTAATTTTTTTTCAACGGAATGGATAGAATGGATCACGAGTTATTAACACATCGTCAATCGACTGCTTCGACCAGGGGACAAAACGATTAGTAACGGACAATTCGAGGTTGTGGTGTCGCAGGGGGTTTTTTCTAATAGAGTTGTTGATAAATGGACTAATTTACCTGCGAGGGTCGTGAATTCTTACACGATTGACACGTTTAAAAAGAAATACGATTAAACATGTTGGGATAAATCGAGAAGCTATCCATGTTTTTCAGATGAGACAACCATAACTTTTTATGGGCAGTACATTTATATTTTATCATAATTATTAGCTTTTATTGCTCTTATTGGGTTTATGTATTTTTGATATATAGTTTAGATGCATATATTCAAGATCTATATGTTTTTTATGGGTATGTTTTCCAGCCACCTCGTTGGAAAATTTGTCTGTTGTGGCTTTTGTATTTGTATATAAGTTAATAAGTTACCCCCGGCACAGATTTCCAGATCATTTAAGCAGTTCCCGGCTCATTTAGAGATGACTTAAGTGACCCGCGACAGATTCACAGATCATTTAAATAGCTCGGAACACGTTTTCAAACCAACGAAGTGGTCCGCAATCTCATAAAGGTTGACCTTTAGGAGAGTGCGGGCCATTCCGTTAATTTGAGTACTCTTGTTTAGGAGAGAACATAATCGTTAAAATAATTTAAGAGTCATCTCTTATCATCTGTAAGGTGGCGAAAATTTTATTAAAGAAATGTGGGGTTGGATGTATATCTTTATTTATCCCTGTGGGGATGAGTCTTGGATATCATATATTGATGGTAATTGATGCTGACTAATAATCGGTGACTATAAATCGAGATGATAGATGGTGACATGAATGACGCATATGAGGGCTACACGGTATTTAGATATTTTTCCCTATTGGAAGTATGTGCTTCTTGGATCAACGGTTCGCGAGTTGTTTTAGGATAAAGGGACTTTCTTATGAAATATGGGAAATCATAGTGCGTCCGAAAATGATTTTTCAAGTAGATCAGAATTTTACTGAAGACACAGTTGTGTAATCCAACATAATATATATTCTCAAAAACCGTAGAAAATATCCTGTTCATATCATTTGCTGAACTCAGTTTGAAATCAATAAGTCTTTCGGGATTCAATTTTTTATATTGGAGCTCATTGGCGTATGCAGGGGGGGGGGGGTCGAGGGGGTTGTAGTTATAAACCCTTCTCCCGCCCTTGAGCCGAGATTATAGTGTTATTTTGCAGAAAAAATATAACCCCTATCCTTCACAAGAAAAAAATTTCACCCCCGCCCCCCGAGAAAATCCTGCGTACGCCTATGTAGGGGTTTACAATAAGCCATCTTAAAGAGATCTCAGCTGAGTATCATGATACTATATATATATATAAGACATCCATTTTCTTTTGAACCATTGTTTTCTTCCCTCGCATAGACTGAAAAATCTTGTAATTTGGCTTCTTCTTGAACGGAAAATACTTCTTTTATACGTCACTATTAATGGTTCGATTCTTGGACAACGCATCATAGGATATCTAATATTTCAGTACTGGAAATTTCATTCGGAAGACACATATTCATATTTGCCGTTCGCTGTTGCCAAATGAATGAAATGGGAATTAAAAAAAGTTTACGTGAAAATACACGCGTATAAAATTTTTATTTACCATCTTATTTCTAAAAGAATGAAAAATATCCATATTCGGTTGATATACAAATACAACGCCACAACAGGCGAAATTCCCAACGAGGTGACTGAGTAAAACAACAAATGACTTATAAGTTAATTGTTATTGGTGATTATAATCCCTCAATTTCGTTCACCTCCAACACGATATTTACAAAACACGAAAATTCAGTCATATGCCGCTTCTATTTTCAATATGGAAGGCAAATGGTACTACACGCATTACCCTGGCATCAGGTCTGGACAGATCTCCAAAAATGTGCACGCTCTATCAAGCATGCAACTTAAAATAATAGATGCCCGAATCAATAATTTGCATGCTCAAAAAATATTATCATTGGATTTACTTACTTAAAAAAACTTTAAAAGCAGAAACTGAATTTATTTACACAAAAAATATCGGAAGTGACATGTTAATTTTTTAATTGAGATTTTGAAAAATACGTATATTCAAAAGAAATGTGGTCACCAGTTAAAAAACGCAAAAGATTAGCGGTTTTGCTAATTTTAGACAAATCATCAAGTTATAAATAACTCATTCAGAGATTCATAACCAATTTACGGTACGGTACCGGACTTGGGCAGGCAAGGGTCTGGTATAGGGTGTGGCCAGATCATGTGACTGAGAAACCGAGCAGATGCTGATAAAAGATAGTCGGGAAATAACGAAGAATCACTGATGAAAACCGAGATATCTTGGAAAAAAAAAACTTTCTGAGGGAATTATATTTATATATATAGAGTCGAATAGTTAGGCGATTGTTAGACATGTTAGGCAATGGATAAAATTACCTGCTGGAACTGAAAGCTTATTGCTCTCTTCCCTGTCCCAGCTTTCTTCACCATATTATGAATTAACTATTTTCTACAGTGTCCATTCAAACATTTTTTCTTTCTCTTCGCATTTTCTGTCAAATATTGTAAAATATGTAATTCAATTGTAAACTCTAATTGGTATAGTATTATTGAAATTGACTGGGGACAAATAAATTATGTTATGTTATATATGTTGCGGTAAAAATGTGACAAATATGTTATTATACAAAACAACCGATTATTATACATACGATTATAAATCGTCTTGGTAAGGTTGATAAATTTATCATTTTTACCGGTGAATATGCACAATACCCAAGAGTCATTGGTAAATTTGATAAATACCGAAAACACATCATCACTTTTACTGGCGATTATGAATAATAACAAAGTGTCGTTGGTAAATTTTGTAAAGACCTGAAATTTATCGCTTTTATCTGTGGTTATGTCTAATGCCCCTATGTTTGAATTGGATATACATTTTTATGGCGCAAGGACCATTCTGACCATTGACGCACCATATACCCTAGTGTAATTTGTGAGTTTGATGAATACGAAAAAAAGTTCCAAATGATGTGTGAGATGATTCCAGTGATATGTGTAAATATAGTCGAACATATGTGATGCCAACAAATTGTACGCTCATACCCGATACCCGATATAATGATGCAATAATGTATGAATTACCATGCATAATATATCATACAGTACGATATATCACGTCTACGAATGACGCGACACTTGGGTATTATGCATAATTTCCGGTAAAAGTGATTAATTCTGGGAAATTTATCAAATTTACCAACGGCACTTGGGTATTATACATAATCTCCTGTAAAATTGATATATTTAGGGGAACTTATCAAACTTACCAAAATGCACAGCGATCATGCATAATAATCGATTATTATGTATAACGACTGGATCTATCACATTTAATTCAACATATATATATTTATTTAATAGCTTTTAGTTTCTTCAGGAACATTGCTTTCAAGTTGAATTTCTAAATGTATTTGCATCAATATTTTTTATGGGCATTTCTTTCACCAGCCACTTTTCGCTGGGCACAACTTGAAAGATTCGTCAGAGCTACCGTGACATCACCACCAGCCATCGTGATTAACTTCTAAGAAACAAGGAAAAGACTCATATAGGATGGTGAAACTTTGCAGCTGAATGGAGCACACGGGTGCTTGAGGAGGAATTATTAAGGTCTCTGGAGAGGAGTAATCTACTCAACACTCGGAGCCTGTTTAAAATCTGTCAGCCTGACTCCTGCCAAACCAAATATAGCTCCGGGTGCACGTGTTCACACGCCTTTCAATACACGCGTTTATCCGAAGTAAATACGCTTGCTTTTCAAGCCTAGTGTGTGTATCAGTTTTGCAATTCTTTTTTCCTATCGCCATTCTTCTGGAGAGAAAATAAAAAGACCCACGTGTGAGAACTCTTTGAAGCTTCGAAAGAAAACATCACTGAATAAACAACACATTGATTCGTTACGCGAACCAGCTTCGAAACAGCTAGAAAGAACAAAAATATATATATATTATTGCATTCATATGCTCCGAGATTTACTTTTTTTGTCTGTTCTTTTAATATTCCGGAGTTTAGTTGTCACGGATGAAAGCCGAAATAACATAAGAAATGTATTTGTTGAGAAACGTTATTAGTTTTGTTGTAAGAAGAATGTTCGCGATATGAGGAAAAATATACGTTCTATTTATTTTTGTTGTATTCCGTCTTTTTTGAACAAAAGCTTCGTGAAAAGCAAGCGACGAACATGAAGCGAAATATATTAAATTTTTTTCTGGTTTTTTTTTTTTCTCAGTGTGAATATAATTAACGTTATATGAATGCTAATACACCCGGGGAAACATAAAGAGTGACTTAATTGCTGTTGCTAATAATTAACTTACTAATAATACTCTAGTTTACTCAAATTCAGCTTCTGTAGCATTCGTTGTAATGTCAATAAGCGGTGGTCTCGGTTGATTTTTATAGAGAATAATGTGTGTGTGTGTGTGTGTGAACTTAATTTTTAACGGCAACGAAATACAGGGAGATTTTAATCAAAGTTTCAGTACTCCGAGTAGTTTTTCGTCAGAAATTGCTTATCAAAACGCAGCCAAATTTTTAGGATATCTTAATGACACTATGGGAGAGAGAAATTAACGAAAATAAAAGAAGTTCAATTTTCGACCACCAGGTGAAAAAGTGGTGCTTTCCATCTCATTTTCCCATGGTCCATATAGCGTATATAGGACATCTTAATGAGTCCACGGGAGAGAGATCTATGAAATAAGCCGCTGTGGTGCTCGAGTGGTTATAGTGCCGGACTCGCGATGCGAGGATCCGGGTTCGAACCCCACAGTGGTGGTCCGCTGAAGTTGGTTTTCTGTGGTTCCCAACTTCAAGGCGCAAATGCGAGCCGATCTCCCCGTTAAAAAGTCTCGCCAAAGAGAGCAACAGTCCTACAACGATAAATCATTCAATCATAACACTTCACTCATAGTTAGAAAAACTGGTGGCAGATGGCAGCACTACACATAACAAGCAGAGAAACAACAAAAAAACTTCACGTCAGGTTTCACTACACGTGCACGCACATTCCAGCATGTACCTATTCGTTGGGGGGTTCCGCGGAGAGGGGGGGGTGGTGTAGTAGTAGTAGTAGTAGGTAGGGCCTCCAAAGGATGGCTCGGGGATCCATGATGTTCTTAAGTCAGCCACCTCGTTGGGCAATTTGCCTGTTGTGGCGTTGTATTTGTATTGTATTGTAAGAGATGATATTCAATCTCCGACCACCAGGTGAAAATGTGGAGTTTTTTTTAATTAAATTTTCCGTTTTCCCGTGCAGTATATTGGTTTGAGCAGTGCCACTATACTGCAGCTACTCACTTGAGTAGCTTCAGTATAAAGGTATAGTATAGTGGTAATATAGCTTCTACTCGAGTAGCTTCAGTAAAGATGTTTATTCAGTAAACCGGTATAGCGCCTGTTCTGGTTAACGTATTGCATTGAAATTTTGTACAAACGCTATATGGACTACAGAAAAATGTAAAATGTAATAAAAAGAGCTCCACGTTTTCATCTGGTGGTGAAAATTGAACAATTACCTCTCATAATTCATAGATCTCTCTCCCATAGTCTCATTAAGATATCCAAAAAATTTGACTGTATTCGGATAAGCAGTTTTTGAGAAACTACTCAGAGGAAACGGAAACTTCAATTATAATCACCCTGTATATTGACATGCTATATAAAGGAACATTTTGCTATACTTTAGCTTTTGTTGTGTTTTTATTTTCTTCGGAAAAATTCTTTCAATGTAAACTCACATTGATGGGATATTTGTTTGCTTTTTCTATTAACGACTCTGACCAAAAACACAGTGTTCATTACATGACAGTCAATACGCCCGTATTTACAGGACTATCGACTACGGATAAGAAAAGAACGACCACTAAAAAAAACACGGGAAAAATAACGTGTCTTGGTAAATAGAGGTCACGCTGTTGGTCATGTTTTTCTTTCTCTGTTTTGTTAAACTTATTCTTGCGCTAGCATCTATACGTCATCTGTTTTCGATCTACTTCGATCCCTCAGAAAGAAAGCCGCAGATAATTCAGACCATAATCAAGTTCTTGCCCGCACGTCCAGCCCCTACAGTCTGACGGTAGGATCACAGACGGGCTGCAGTAGAAAGGTAGGGTGTTAGGGTGTTCCATTAAACACCCTAAGAAAGGGTGTTTAATGGAATTCACTGAATATTGCAGTAGATAATAATATGCAGCGGTTATATACAGGTTGCATAGCAAACGGGGGAGTATGGCATTTTACTGGCGAACCGTTGATCCTAGAGGCATACTTCCAATTAGAGAAACTATCCAAATAACGTGTAAGGGACCGTTCAAGTATTACGCAAGCAAATTCGTAGACATTTTTGACCCCCCCCCCCACGTCAGCAAAACTCTGACCCCCTTCCCTGTCAACAAAATTTCGTCATCAGCTCTGCCCCTCTGAATCCTGACGCATATTGGTAGGATCAGAGACGTACACATGTGGGGGGCATGGGGTGCTCGTTCACCCCTCCCCCCGACGATCAAAAATTTATTTTTTTTTAATGCAAAAAATATTTTTTAATTGAAATTTATGAAGAAAATACCTTTATATGTTATTATAATCAATTTCTGTTAATTTCAATGTTATTTGAAAGCTATGAACTCTGAAAGCTATGAATTTATCTTTAATAAATTCATTGCGAAAACCCTCTAAGCCATATAATGATAAATAGCATAAAGGCCCTTGGCCCGCGGACCAAATATAGCCCTGGGGGGTGGTTATCTCATGCGGCCTACCCTCCTCAAACCTAATTTTGTAAAAATGACCTAAGCGGCACATCTACAGATCGCTTAAGTATCCCATGGTACAATTATGGAGCATTTAATCGGCCTATCGCACATTTTTAGATCACTAAAATGACCCGGGACACAGTTCCATAACACTTAAGCGATTCGTGACACATTTAGAGATCACTTGAGTTACACATTAGGGATCGAGTGACATGTGACGTAGTTTTAGAGCACTTAAGTGGCCTCCAGTGCGGTTCTACATCACTCAAGTTACCCGCGGCACATTCTCAGATTATCTAAGGCCCTCCTCACACGGGGAAACTAAAGTTCGGCAACTGATAAGAGAAACCGTCTCCCAAAGACCAGTACGTATATCGCTCTAGACGCCCTCACACGAGGAAATTAGCGTCTTGGCGATGAAATATCGAACGCGACTCGGTCACTTGGCGACTGACATGCTAGTCGCCGCCAACTTTTGTTGAAGAAACTAGAAACTGCCTTTAGCATTCCTTCATATTTCCGTCATGCGAGTTTGGACTCATATTGAAAAACAATTCAGAGTATATATATAATGAATTATCAGTTGAAAGGATATAATGAAATTTCTTCAGAATTTCAGTTCACAGGTAAATACAAGATTTCTTTATTTAAATTGATATTATTTTGAAATTATAATGAAACCAGAGGCGTCGGAATTGTTTCGAAACTGTGGGTGCTCATCTTTAGTTTTATGTCGGAAAGTTTAATTCCTTAATCAATTCTGGGGTGCTCGGATCCATGCCACAAATTACCGTGGGTGCTTGAGCTTGCACCCCTGGCTCTGACGCCACTGAATGAAATGGTAAACCAGGACTGTCATTTCAACTTTTTTCGGGGGGGGGGGGGCAAAGAACATATACTCACTGTATGTACGCATATATACTATTTATAGTGTATTTTTGAAAACCGGGGGGCAATAGCCCCCTGATCCCCTAGATGACGGGTCCGTGGTAAACACATGGGTCCACCCGGGCACTCCCCCGCGGGGGCAATTTCAAAAGAAGATGGAGCATCACAAAAATTATATCTGGTAAAAAATTTCAGGAATAACCAAATGAATTTGCCATGTAGGATCTCAGAAAAAAAATACATGGCTGGGAGCCCCCATGTTGCTCTTAAGACGGCCCTGGATAAGAACCTGCAGAAAATTTCAAAATACTGTCTACTTTTACATGTACCTAAACAAGCACATGTTCCATAGGGATGGTCCCTGATTTCCCCCCTTGCTTGGAATGTCTGTAATCTAGGTCACGTACACGCACATCTGTGTGTGGGAGTATTCGGGGAAAATCATTCCCTGAAACATAAACAACAATTCATGTGTTGTTTGTCTCTAGTTTTGCCTATAGTTTATTTTTTGCCTCTGGGAACCAGCTTTCGTCGTTTCATCTCATGAAACTATTTAAAATTCTGCGTGACAATATTTTAACTAATAATAAATAAAAATTTATTAAATCCAACATATATAGGTACTGAAAGGCACATTTATAGAGGAAAAACAGACATTTTATTGCGAATTTTTTTTCCGAATGAAACATGAAATTATACTAAAAAATTATCTAATTTTTACCATTTTATTGTCATTTCAAAATGATATCAATTTAAATAATGAAATTTTGTATTTACCTGTGAGCTGAAATTCTGTAGCAATTTCACATGTAATATTGTAGCGTTGTATTTGCATAATAGAAATTATTTTTCTTATTTATTTGTTTCGATTTTTCCTAACCCGGTTAACAAGATAGTACCGGAAGATAAGAAGGAAAACTGTGCTGTTTTTACTCAGTTTCCCGGGCTTTGAATATTTTTTTAGTAGCGCCGTGTGAGGGAGAACGGGCAACTCGACTCGTTCTAGTCAACTCAACTCTCAAGTTGAAGCAACTCGAGCTCGATTTTAGTTTCCCCGTGTGAGGAGGGCCTAATTGATCCGCGGCTTATAATTACGGATCACTTGAGTGATGCGTGGCACAGTTCCCGAGCACTTAAGCGACCCGGACACATTTGCAAATCATTTGGATCCGCGAAACATTTAGAGATCACTAAAGTGGCTCTATAGGGCACTTGTCAATAGGGGGGATTGTTACTTCAAGTGCCCACAAACTATCAAAAGGCTTTTCTCGTTTTTAGCGCACCGAATAAGATGTCATTAAGAATATTTCATATTGGGTGGTTGATGACGTAAGCATTACCCAAACCCCCTCCCCCCATCGATGCTGACATAATACTTGAATGGTCCCTAGTACTCAGGAAAATCATTGATGTTGCAAGGGATTGTCTGTGCTTGTGCATAGTTATTAAAATAAGAAAATAACTTTTTATACAGTCCCCGTGTGCCCCAAAACCCAATTAGAAAGTTTTTGCACTGTCTCTTCTGATGTCCACTAAAGAAATATAATGTTTCTAAGTGTAATTCACTGAGATATGCGAATTCGATAAACGGAGGAAATTTGGGGAAAAACAGCGTTAAATGCGGGTAAAATGGTTTTTCCACGTTGAGAGCGGGAACTCTTCGCGCGGAAGAAGCTTACTTTAAAAGGGGGTTTAATGTGTGTGTATTTTTTTTTTTTTTTATTATTTTTGTTTAAATTTTTATCTATAGAGGACGCTGTATCGAAACAAATTGCAAAATTCAGAACCTGAATTTTTGTCTGTAGAGGGCACTGCACGAACATGAATCACAAAATTCTGAACCTGAACTTTTCTTCCATCTTTTTCTCTGCCCCGAAACATTCGCCAACGGCCATACCATGCTAAAAACACCGGTTCTCGTCCGATCACCGAAGTTAAGCAGCGTCGGGCGCGATTAGTACTTGGGCAGGTGACCGCCGTGGGAGCACCGCGTACTGTTGGCATTACTTTTTCCACGAAGCTGGGCTGGAAGATGTCTCGACAACGGGATAAGTCCAGTGGCAAAGTTCTGGCGTCCATTCATTCATGCCCGAAACGTTCCTAAAGCTGCAGCCGGGGATTAGTAGCTGAGGAAAAACAACTTCGCTTATAGTAATTCATCCACCTATATCAACATCACTATGAAACCCCCCCCCCCCCGTTAGCACCAGTGATGAAAAAATTGCAACTCCCCAATTTTTTTCAAATAACCTCGTCTAAGGATAACTTCTTCGAAAATCGCATTTAAATTCCTTCAATCTTTGAAGCTATTTACGGAATTTATGAGACATCCCCTTTGTATATATTATCATCTAAAAATTCTTCTTTCAATGCGTGACTTTGTATTTTATAACTTGAAATCTCGTTTTAACCAATACCGTTATAGCGAAAATCTCGTTTTAACGAACATTTTTCTAATCTCCCACACATAAGATTGCAAAGGGACAATGCAAAAACTTGGGATTCCTTTATTACGAAATTTCGTTGTAAACGAAGTGATTCTCCTCCCGGTCTCTTGGATAACTGCAATTGTACATTAAAGGGTTAGAGATCGACACGGGGATTGGTTGAAATCCCGAATTTAATGAATCCGTTTCGATCTCTAATCCTTTAACCTGCAATTGCTGTTAAACTGTCGGTGAATACGGCCGCGTGCCGTCTGACCACGACGTTTGAGGTGAATACACATATTGTTTTTCCGGCTGAGTAACCGGGAGTTAAGATTTGGTAGCCAACCCAAGGGAGATCCCCGATCAGAGTGATAGTGGTTATGTTGTTCCTCTAAAGACGGCAAAAACTGTGTTTCGGAATGCATTAGAAATTTTGTATTTCTCCGTGCAAATTTGTCGTTTTTCTGTTCGTGATTTCTCGGCAGCTGTTCACGTTTTCATTAGGTGTACCCCCCCTCCCCTCCATCCTCAGTCAAATTCAATTCCAATCCCCCCACAAAATTTAATAACTATTGCAAATACGTGGAATCAATTACTACTTCACCAAACACCAACTCTCTGGCCATATCGCTATATTGCAATTTACTGTCATTAGTGAGATGGGTTGGAAGTGAAGGCGTTGTCTATCGGTGGTCGCCTCGAGTTCGTTAGGGAAAATATCTTATCTATATCCTCCCTTGGGTTCGAACCCAGGACCTAGGCAACAACCTTCACGGTGGTAGACGAGTATCTTACCACCATGCCACTCGGGCACCGGAAGGAATCAATTACTCGTATCATAAACAATTTTTTTTGTATAGCTTCCCTGGTTAACCCTCAACCTACGGGAATAGTCGAAGAAATTCTTCTCCCAAAACAGCTGCGTAAAAATCATTTGTTTTTCAAGTTGTCTTTTGTGAAAGATAGATGGCACTCAAACTCATACTTTGCAAAAATTGTATAATACAATCCAGAAAAAAGGTGTGATACAAACACAGAATTTGGGTTCATACCTAGAATGAAAGGCAAATAGTGATTGGTGGGAGGCAAATACTCTCGCTCACTACTCGACAGTGTACAGTCATCCTATATAGTATAAGAAAATCTGTTGGAAAATAAAGGAATAACAACAAAAATGAAGTGAAGCCCCCTCTAACGGCCACCTCCGAACAACGACCACATTTTGTTGGAACTAACGCGTTCCATAGACTTAACATTACTTGTATATATATATATAAACTAGAGTAATTATGCGTACGCCATCTATATGTGATTTTAAGAACTTAATGTTGCAATTCAGATCATCGCAGGATGATTGAGCAGCCTACTTCGCTGATGACCTACTGACGATGGGTAACATATACATATTGAAGTTGAAAGGGCAAAAGAGCCACATTTAAAGTAACCTATATTTTAGCCGCTGGCCACTTAAGTGATCTTTAGATGCACCGCGGGCCACTTAAGGGATCTGTAAATGTACTGTGGATCACTGAAGTGATCTGAGAATGTGTATCTTAATTTGGGTCCACCAACTGGCTGCCTTAGCTATTCGAAGCCAGTTGGTGGAGCCATACTTATATATGTGCTGCTAAGTTCATTTTTGTAAAATTAAGTTTGAGATCGAGGGCCACATTTGGCCAGCGCGTCATGGGTTGCCCAGATATTGTCTAGTTGACCGTTTTCTCGCCAAGTCGTTTCTGTTATGTTCTATACCTCAGCACTCCAAGCCTAAATTTTAGAATGCAGAAATAGTGCTGTAGATCGATTAACAGAGCTGAAACTAAATGCTACGTCAGTCGGGACAAGTACGCATTTTGACGTCCCCTTGTAATGTTGAAGGATAATTTATAGGGTGAAATCTGTGCTCCCTTCTTGTCCGGCTTCCGAGCACCAGACCACCTGATCCCCTCTAGTTGCTAATCAGTTATGTTTTAAAGTAAAAAAAAAAGAGTCATATGTTCTAATAAAATTAATTATATAATTATATCGTAATCACAATTATGGAACGGAATATCATTATATATAGATCACAAATTTTAGTTGTTTTTTTTTTCTGAGATAAAATGGCCACTCCCAATAGCGGCCACATTTTTAGGTCCCGTTAATGGCCGCTGTTGGGAGGTTTTACTGTATAAAGAAAACACTGGAATAATTATGCGTATGCCATCTATACGTGATTTTAAGAACTGAATTTTAAAATTCAGGATCATCACAGGATGATTGTGCAGACTACTACTGATGATTATGGGAACATTCTGAGGGTTAAGTACTACTACCGCCCACCCCCCGGACTCTTAGAGTTTAATCCAGAGATTTCGCGAGGCACATGTTGAAAATGCCTCTAACAAACCATTAGAATCATCATCCATTTTGACGTCAGAAAAATTGTTAATTTCTAAAATTTTTTTTTTAAATTTCTCGTTTTGTTATTTACGATGATTTAATATTTCTCTTAAAACCAGCCGAATTTATTAGGAAATCCCTTTTTCTTTAAATTGGAAAAATATAAAATTGATCGTAAAATAGGAATCGTATCCAGTTCATATTCCCCGAAGTTCTGTTGTTAAACTTCACATAAAATCTTTCGGGACGCATCATTTTCTCTCAGTAATCCCTTTTTTTTCTTTTTGGGTTTAAGTGGCGAATTACAAAAAGAAGAAAACCCTTTACTACCGGGAAAACCACTTTCCGTCTGGTCCAATCGACAAAAAAAAAAGGACAAATTAAAAAATGAAGAAAATAATGAAATATCCTTCACGGGAGATTGAAGACATTAACTATCGGAAAACTCTTGATCAATTGATTATAAAAACAAAGAAAAATGAGGGCGGTGTTTATTGGAATTCCAACATCTTTTTAGTCTGTAGAAACGTATCGGGAAGAGGTAAATTTTTTCTCATAAGGACTGCATTCGGAAATATACAGGGTGACCCATAAGTTTGTAAATAGTTTACGAATTCATAAAAATTGAAGGAATTGGTATATTTCAAAGTGGTTTGTGAAAAACGTTATTCTCACAAAAAGGAATTTTTTTTGGTACAGAAAAAAAAAATAGTTCAAATTTTTGTCGATACATGGCACTGTAAGATAGCAAATCACTGGAAATATTCAAATCAGAGTCCTATAAAATGCAGGGTGCAAAACCAATGATATAAGGGTGTAAAAACAGGGTGATTCAAAAGAAATAGGGAAAATTTTTAAGAGGTGATACACCAATACAAACAATTGTCATCAAAAAATGCATTGTCTAACATGAAACGAAAACGCGCTAGCGAGTTTCGATACGGCCGCTCCGCAAACGTTAAAATTCCTGTTGAAATTTATCGGGAGAAAAAGAATACCATGCCTGCAAATGTAACCTATGGAAGAAGAAGGAACCGTATGCAAATCTGTGTCATAAAAGGCACGGATGACAGCCCTGTGAAGTTATTCCAGCGTTCAACCGTTCTAACAGTTGTAACGTACGGGATAACGGCGTACTTTAGTAATACTGAGAAAGCAGACATGCATTACATTTACGGAGCTGCAAACGGAAGTACCACAGAGCAGAGCAGCACGAATACGGTGAACATTTTTCTCACAGGCGGTTGCCCAATCCAAAACACTTGCATCGGCAGCTGGCTAACTTAACAGGGCTGACGTCCGCGCCTTTTATTTACTGCGACGGAGATCTGAATACGGTTTCTTCTCTTTAGAAATGTTAAAACTCTTCCTGTGGAATATGACGGTAACAAAAAGGCATGGATGACATCAGAGATTTTCGAACAACGGTCAAAGAAGCTAGGAAATAGATAGAAAATTTTGAAGTGAGAAAGATTTATTTATTTTGGATATTTGCAGCGCTCATCCAAAAATAACGGACCTTTCAACAATCAAATTATGCTTTTTACCACCTAATTCAAAAGCAGTTTCACAACCACTGGATCAAGTAATTATCTTAAGTATGAAAACTTTCTACAGAAAATTACAGAATAAAAAGAAATTCGTGGATGTTGGAATGAACGCAAAAAATTTCTGTTTTAGAAAGTGTTGAAATGAATGATTCTGCATGGAAGTGCGGCGATTCGTACCTACTTCCAGTATGTTGGGTTTTGTTTTGAGTCTTTGGAAAACAATAATTTCTTTATAGATTCTTCTCAGATTACGTGTGGAGAAATCATAAACAGTGGTACGTGGGTGATTCTATCGAAGATTAATTCGTGAGCAACGACTCTCATCTTGTAATTTCAGAACTTTTAGAAGATGACGATATTCTAGAATCAATCAACCAAAAAGCAAGTGCTTCGTGTTTCTAAGAAATACAACCACACACATAAAGATCAGATGAAGAAGAAGTATGTGCACCCTCTCGCCATTATGCATTAAAAGCTGTGGATGTGATACGTTGCTTCATAAGCACTCAGGAAAAAGCCGAACAATCGCGGAATAAACTGCATATTGCAAATGGTTCTTTGTTTTCTCTTCGGGAAGAAAAACGAACAAATAAATATGCTTGATCATTTTTCCTGAATTTTTTTATATGGTTTGATTCTATTATGAAACAATCCCGAATTAAAATTAATGAGAATTAGCATTTTATTTAATGAACTTGTCCGAATGTACAATAGTCCCTCCATATTCGCGGGTGGGAGTTACGTTCCGGGGGTGACCGTGAACCACGGAAAATCCATGAATAACCCAAAGTTGTTTAGGCATCTGATTTTTTCAGTATTTGCTTTGTGTGAAAAAAGTAGAAGGGGGCGTCACTTTAGGCGATATTTTCTGAACGAGCAACAACATTTCTCAGAATCAAATTTTCTGGATGTTATGCCGAAACGAATATTTGGAAAGAAAAGCGATTTGTCTCCTCCAAGAAAAGAACCCGGATTCCCCTTGCATACCGGGCAAATGCGATAATTCCGCTGATGATGCGTGTTATAAGGAATTTAAAAGTGTGGCTTATTGGTTAGCGCACTTGCCATGTATGAAAAGGGATCCGGGTTCTATTCCCGGAGGAGACAAATCAGTTTTCTTTCCAAATATTCGTTTTGGCATAACATCCAGAAAATTCAATTTCTCGGTATATTTCAGGCCGTAAAAAACATCATCTCTTAGACCAAAATGTCTGTTAGTCGTTTCTTCTATAAATTCCAGTTAATTTACTATAGTATAGTAATGCAAGGCTTCCTTTACCAATTTTCGTAGATGTGAAAAACGTATCACAGATGGGTCTATGTCATGGAAATACTTCAATCTGATTTATATCCAACCTACAAAGCCTTTGTATGTTGCTCATAACGAACTTGTCTTCTAATTCTAAATCTTGATCATCTTCATAAGGAATCGCTTCGATTTCAGAAGCAGTCGGCTCGATAAATCTCTCCTCCGTCGATTAATTTCTGAATTGCTACTGATTAATTCTTAAATGTCTTTTATCTCAGCATCAATGAAGTTCATTAATTATCCAGAAAAAAGTGTTTTCCAGTTCAAGCTTTCCCATTGTTCATACCAAAATAATGGGAGATGTGACTTTTTCATTTGTGACTCTTTCAGATTCTTTCCATATGTAATTATTTTTATCAATACCTCATGGATTTGCAGATTAAATAATACTGACAGCTATAGTGTGCACGTTATGCAATACATGACTCTCACGCATGCCTTTTCTACTACTGTAATTTGAATTTACCTTGCAAGTTTTTTCCCCTTTTTTAGAAACATTTAAACAACAGTCTTGTATAAACACTTTCAGAAGCAAAAGGAAAAACCTTTACGAGAGATTTTTCAAAAGTTCTTATATTTTGTTCGCATACGAGACTATTAATTGAACAATGTTTTTTCAAAAAAAGAAAACCATATGAAATCCAATATGAAAACCAAACCTCCAAAAACCAATATGAAATCCGCGAATACCGAGGACCGACTGTATGTAAATACGTACACAAAAACGATCGGCCAAAAATTTAGAGCGAAACCCCGCTAACTTGGCATCCGCTGAATTCGACATGTTTGTCGATATTTTTGGGGATGTCGAGTTATAACGATTCTATTGTATTTACGAATTTATGGGACAACCTATATTTCGAAATGCGAGCTTCCGTACTTCGCCACATCTTGCAAGAAAACGGACGCCGTTTCGGAAAACGTAGGAAACATGTCCCGTATACGTTTCGTGTGATATGGAAGTGATGAAGATCAAGTAACACGTACAGTAAATTAAAGTACGTGATTTTCTTCTATAGCTCAAGTGTGTATAGAAGTAAATCATGCGACAATCGCAGAGATTTATCTCGAAACAGATGTGTATGGTTCGAATGTCGTCAGCAATAGAAAAAGTAAGTAAATGGATGAGAATGTACATGAAATGTCGGGAGAACCAGTATACACATGTACGCAACGTATGTACAAGGTCATCGGTGATTACGGACGGTCGGTGCGAGCACGTAGTTTCATCATGCGTCTGATCAAGGCCTTCCTTAAACTAGCTCACCGATCCACGAACTTTGTCATATATTCCACATATCTGGTGACGAATCTTTGCGATGTCACATTTCTTTACGGCAAGGTAAAAAACTAATTAGTGATTTTACACTGAGACGCTTTAAGGTTAGACACTTTAGGTGCATAATCTCCGGCCCGTTGGCGAAATGTGGCCCGAGAAAGCGTTTGGGTGGGAAAAGTATAAATAACCACACAATGCTGTATACAATTAGTCTGGCTAAATATTTAATCGATAAAAGTGTTGAAAATTCTGATCCATGCGGGACCTCGCTAATTGTAGCCAAAAATAGTATCCCTTTATCAGAAATCACCAGAGGCGAGAAACAAAGTGCCGCTGCAAATCGCAATGACTTAAAATGGGATTCCGATAAAAAAAAACGTTCAGTTTAACAAATATGTGAGATAAATATATTTATGTCATAATATTATGGCAATTTGTGATAATTTTCATAATATAATTTATAAATTATGAAAATAACCTCAGTCTGAGCTCTCTGTAAAGGATAAAAATTCAAGTAATTATCTTGTAAGGTACTGCGGAAAAACGAACGGGTGTGTGTATAGAAAATTACGACTCCTGATACAGTGAAATCCCATTATAACGAAATGAAAGAGACTGGAGAAATCACTTTGTTACAACGAAATTTCGTTATAAAGGAATTCCATGTATTTACATTGCTCCTACGTAAGCTTATCTGGGTGAGAGAAAAGAGAGAATTTTAGAAAAGTGTTCGTTATAACGAGATTTCGCTAATATCGGTATTCGTTAGAACGGGATTCGACTGTAATTTAAAAATATGCAGGTTAAGCGAGAAGTCCTGAACACATTTTAAAAATCAACGAATCCACCGATTGACAAAAACATGCGGTTTGCATTAAACAACTTCTCATGGACAAGAATATTTTTTTTCTTGATTAAAAAAAAAGTTCGGATTTCACTCACATGGTAGCGCTGCAAAACGAAAAACTGGACATAACACATGGAGTGCAGCATAAAAAGTGCAGATGTTTACGAAAATTTGCGTTACATAAAAACTACCATATTTCAACACGAGCACCCGTTCACATGTAGCGCTAAGGGGTCGTTCAAGTATTACGTAAGCCAATTTTTAGCCATTTTCAGCCATTTTTGATCTCCCCCCCCGTCAGCAAAAGTCAGCAAAAACTTCGACCCCCCCCCTTTCGTCATCAGCTTTGTCCCTCTGAATCCTACCGCATATTGGTGGGGTCAGAGACGTACACGGAGGGGGGTGGTAGCATAAGGGCAGCTCATGCCCCTCCCCCCCCCCGACGATCAAAACTGTATTTTTTTACAGTTCAGGATGCCATTAAGAATATTTCATATATTCATCAAGGGTGGTTGATGACGTAAGCATCATCCAACTCCCCCCCCCCCGTCATCTGAAGTCAGCAAATCGGAAACCCCTCCCTATAGATGCTGACGTAATATTTGAATGACCCCTTTATAAAAAACGCTTTAGGCAGTGATAAGTATTTTAGGCCAACCGAACGGTTTTATGTCAGGTGGTTGATTTGTTATCAATTTTTTAAATGTGTCCAGCACTTCTTGTCCACCCTGTATTACCGAACGATCTTTAGTTATAAAATAACCCTCGTACTACATAATTGAAATATGTGTGAAGGAAAAGACCAATATGCTTATATTAATACAGTCGAATCCCGTTTTAGCGAACTCCAAGGGGGCTGAAGAAATCATTTTGTTATAACGAAATTTCGTTTTAGAGGAATTTCTGTATTTACGAAATTTAACATTCGTTAAAAAGAATTCATTGCAGTAGAATTCGATTCCAAGGAGAAAAACTACTTAATTACATTCTATATAGTAATAAAAAGAGTGAAGTTATAAATTTCAAAAACAATTCAAAGCAACTTAAATCAACTAAGCATTGAATTTTTTTAGATAAGTTTCACTCGCTTGACTTATTTGAGGTAAATAGTCGGATCCGTTTTAAAATCTCTTTTTAACGAATACTTCTAATCCCCCCAGATAAGTTTACATAGGCACAATGCAAAAACTTGGAATTCCTTTATAACGAAATTTCGTTACAACAAAGTGATTTCTCCGGTCTCTTGGAGTTCGTTATAACGCGATTCGACTGTAATTCGTTTTTTTCCCTTTTTGTTTAAATACTGTAGAAGATGAGCAAACAACAAATTCCTCGCAAATTTCAAAGTCTTTTCTCATATGAGTGGGTTACTACTACCACTCAACACCACATGCACCTCGTCCATATGCTTCTGCGGAATTTCTAACGAATTGGTAAATGGTTGGACCGTGAATGTGTAGTGAAACTGACGTGAAGTTAGTTTCTGTGTAATGCTTGTTGTGTGTAGTGCAGTGTTCCCATCAATTTTTCTAACTATGAGTGAATGAGTGAAGTGTAATGATTGAATAATTGTATTGTTATAGGCCTGCTGCTCTCTCTGGCGAGACTTTTTAACTAACAGATCTGCTCGCCTCGAAGTTCAGAACCGCAGAAAACCAACTTCAGCGGACCACCACTATGGCGGGTTTCGAACTCGGATCCTCACGATGCGGCATTCGACCACCATAGCGGCTCATATGAGTGGGCTGGTAACTGATAAATTTCTGTATTGAATGTCCTGAAACCATGCGTGTTTCTGGAAAATGCCTTCTTTTGATTCCTGAAAATTTGAAAAAGTCTAGTCTTTTTTTATGGGAATAATAAAAGAGTTGTTTGAATTTGAAATTCTTACTTGGATCCGATTCTTCAAACATGTTGAAAGAGTAAATGGAGATGAAGCGAAATTTTGATTTATTCCAGCATCAACGTCTGAAATGAAATTAAGTTTTTCTTTAATCGGTTTTTGATTCATTTGAAACAGAAGTCGATTGTTTGAAACCAATTCTACAGGATCATTTTTGGGGACGTTCTACACTCTTTTCTTGATTTTCAGAAACTTATTTTTAAATTCATTATAACGGATTTTTGATTTCGTAATATCGGAATTCGTAATACATTGTTTTTATGTAAACTTATTTAAAGATCGGAAAAGTTTTCATTACGATGGGGGTTTTGCTATAACGATATTCGTTAAAACGGGATTCGACTGTAGATAGGGTAAGCCAATTGTTATTGCGTGCCTATAAGGATTGCCTACTGTGATGATTTGTTATTTGTTCAAGGGGTAATGTACACTTAAAATCACATTAGGCTTAACTCTAAAAGTACGAAATCCTCATTTTAAGTGCCTGACATGAAAATATTCCACGAAATTTAAGAAGATGACGTTCTAAATCATGCTTATTCTGTTTGTTACGAGAAAACAATCCAAGCAGAAAACGAGGTATCATAACATGCTTAAACATAAATAGGATTTTATATAGGCGTATCAGTATAATAGGATATAAAAATATCGACATTAAGCCCCTTCAAAACAACTTTTGAGGATAATGATTTACCATAAATATCATTCCAAAATTTTTCTCTCTCCCAATCGACTAATAAAATAGGATGGCGGAAAAAAAAAACTTCGTTGCCGTGGCGTAACGCTTAGAGATAGAATCACTTATTATGTAAATATTTTATGGCCATCAGGAAAAAAATTTGAATATTCCAACGTCTTTAATGATTTACAAACGTATGTATTTTTTCCAAGAAATCTGTTCCAACTTAGGTTTCGGAGAGAATGACTGGAATATAATATTTTTCTAAATTAATGTATTCAGATGAAAGAAAATATCTCTCGCCTTGAAACGGATGGATTAAAGTAAAAATAGTGAGAATGTTCGAGGTATCGTTCGATAATCGGATCATCATCAATCAGGAGAAAAGGAATTATTTGTATAAAATGTCTTGCTCTTGAGAGAATAATGCCGATTTGCTTGATTTCATTCGACGTTGTTTTTTTTTTTTGTTACAAACTGCGCGAGGAAATGAATCAGCGTTAGTACGATATTCCTGAGTGAAGGAACTGAATTTTTACATTTAAGGAAATTTAGACATACGAATAATATTTCTTGCGTTAACATCAATGTCGAAATTGATTCGGAATGGGCTATTACCAGAAACGTGATCTAAGAAGGAGTTTGCATGAGGTTTTTTTTTAGTAATTGCGTGCGCTCATGTAGTCGAAAGCTCGGGATTAATTTGCATCAGGAGTCCACAACTTCCGGTTTGAGGACCGAATGCTGCCCGCCAAGGGGTTTCATCCGGTCAGACGAAGGTGTTCCGGTAAAATAGTACTGGTGTAGTAAAAGCCGGGCCATATTACCTTCATATGAAAATACGGGATATAAAGATCCATAAGGACCATCGCCAATTATCACCTATTATGAAAGGTAAGTTGTTTTGCTATATTGTATACCCACGCTGAGTTGGCCTCTGGCTACGTCATGAAACGTCACGATGGGCGATTCCATTTATATTCTTTCGGTAAAAAGGTCGCAGGGAAAAGCAGCAGGTTGGTATTTTCCGTTGGCGTCTTTTCCGCTATTTTTTTAGTGAGTTTTCCCCCTTTTTCCTCATTCTTGTAAGTTGAACCCTCCCTTCGCGCGTCAAGGTCAGAGGCCAACTCAGTACGGGCATACAATACATAGGCAAAGAAATTGTCAAAGGCAAGTGAAGTTGCTAACGATAGCCAAAGAAAGAGTAAAAAAATTATCAATATCTATAAAGTTCTCAACTATCTTTGAAACTGATGAGAAATCACCAATTGTGGGAAAGAGATGTACTGACACTCACCTAAAAAATAGGTAATTCACCAAAGTTGTATAGAAAGGGTGAATTTAGCTAACAGCACGCTCGACATTTCACCAGCGAAACGTTGATCCTGGAGGTCCCGCTTCCAATTAGAAAAATTATCCAAATATTGTGTAGTACTCAGGTATGTCATTCATGTTGCTATAGGTTGTATAGTTAACAAAATAAAATACGGACATCATGTGCTCAAAAAACAAATTAGGAAAAAGTTCTTGCCAGTACTATTGCTGGAGAAGTGCTCGTCTGTTACCCTAATGCCAAAAAAAAAGGAAAGGAAATTCACGCTTCCTATTGCAATATTTGCTGAGGCATTCGAATTCAAAAATTGGAGAAAACACTGCATAAAAGGGGGGGGGATATTTTCCATTTTCCGTTAGTTTATGCTGTTTTCCCCCAAGTTTCCTCCGTTTTTACAACTTTAAGTGCAATATCTTCACGAATATTACACTCAGGAACGTGAATATTTTTTGTTGGCATCAGAAAAGACAGGGCAAGTACTTTTTAATTTGGCTTTGAGGAGAGGGTGTCCGTATGGAAAGTTAATTTTTTTTTATTTTAATAACTATACAACCTCTTACAAAAAAAATGAATGACATATGTGAGCTCTACCAGCTCCTCCTAGAGATAGAAGGCCTCCGCACGCTGCTCGTGAAGTCAGCAAGTAATCCATTTTTCTTCAAAATATTTAGGGAGAAAAATTAAACTACACGTGCCAATATCATCGTTGTGCGGAAAAAAAGATGATCGGGTTCAGAATTAGCGAATTCTATGCCAAACATCCAATCACCACGTGGTATTTGTGAGCCAATCAGGAAGATTCTACACCAAAATAAGAAAAAACGAAATAGGATTTTGTTGTTCAAAGTGTGGCAAACTTGCTAGGTAGTCTTAAAGACGTTACAGATGAACTTGGCAACCCGTGCGGGGAGGCCTTGTATCTCTAGGAGAAGTGTTGGCTCTACACATTATTTGGATGTTTTTTCCAATTTGCAAGTATGCCTCTAGGAAAAAATTGCTACCGCAGGGAGTCCCCCATCGAGGGGTTAGCGCACCAACCTCTCGATGAGTATAAAAAACAAGCCTGCCGTTCGGAATCAGCAATAAATTGTAGGTCCCAGTCTAATTAGCCCTCGTGTGCAGAAAATGACCGTGGTGTGACAAAAATGATCAAATGATGCCTCTAGGATCAACGAGTAAAATGCAGTGCGTGCTGTTACCTATGCACCCTGTATATATATATATATATATATATTTGCAAAATATCTAAAATGAATATATTTGTCTAACTTATTAATTACAATAATTGGAGTGATAAACACATTGTAAACACTTGTAAGCACATCATGTAGAAATTCATATTATAGAAATATTGTACACTAATGAAATATTAATTCACTCAAAAAATTGATTGAAACAATGTAAACATCTCTAGTCAAACAGAGCAAACAAGTTTAGGCGATCAAAGAGAAAACTCTGCAAATGATACTATGATTTTTAATTAAAAGCAGCGTATAAAATGTAATATACCAAAGGAAAATTTCAGAAATGATATAAAAAAAGAAATATCAGTTTGGTGCACTCTTTAATGTACAATTAAGATACTCGGATGTTTTTCTTAATCACATAATCATTTTCCGTCATTAATCTCAGCACGAAAATTAGTTAATGAAGTAAAACAAGTAAAGGACGAAGAATATTACGCACGTGATTAATAACTTCATCATTGATTACTCTGTAACGTTAACGACGTTTGGATCTTACGAACCTTATAATTATCTTCTAATGATTATGAAATTAAGTTATAAATAGCAGGTACTTCGAATTTCTAAAAATAGTTTATAATTACTCCAAGTTCTGAACTTGACAAGTAATTGCAAAAAAAAAACACCCGAGTTTTTTTCATTATAGTTTTTCTATTTTATACTATAATGAAAAAACTAAAAACTAAAACTAAAAAAAACTGAAAAAAATTAGGAATAACGGAGAAAGAAATCTTGTAATATTTGACTGTTTTAATAAATAAAATGCACAATTTATTTTAGGCACGCTAATTGATTAGAAAACCCCAAAAAATGGAATTATAAATATATATATATACAGGGTGATTCAGAAAAGATGGGGAGATTCAGAAAAGATGGGGAAAACTCTTTAAGAGGTGATAGTACACACCAATACAAACAGTTGTCATCAAAGAATGCATGGTCTAACATGAAACGCAAACAGTCTAACGCGTTTCGAAACGACCGCTCCGCAAACGTTAAAACGGCATTCCTGTTGAATTTTATCGGGGGAGAAAAACAACACCATGCATGCAAATGTCACCTGGGAAGAAGAAGAAACCGTATCGAAATCTGCGTCACAGTGAATAAAACGCGCGTACGCCAGCCCTGTGAAGTTATTCCGGTGTGCAACAGCGCGCGTTCTAACAGTTGTAACGTACCGAATAATGGCAGAATTTAGTAATACTGAGTCCACGCCATAAATTCACTGTGACGCAGATTTGCATACGGTTTCTTCTTCCCTAGGTTACATTTGCATGCATGGTGTCCTTTTTCTCCCGATAAATTTCAAAAGGAATGCCGTTTTAACGTTTGCGAATCGGCCGTTTCGAAACGCGCTGTAGAGTTTGCGTTTCATGTTAGACCATGCATTCTTTGATGGCAATTGTTTGCATTGGTGTGTACTATCACCTCTTAAAGTTTTCCCCATATTTTCTGGGACGCCTTGTATATATTTTTCGAGTACTTATATATGTCTAAAAAAACAAATAATTCTATATAAATTTGTAAAATAAATATTAAATACAATTTCCAAATTCTTTTTTAAAAATCTGGGAATAGAATGAAGAAACATCATTCGATGAAACACATAAAAAATAAGTGTAAAAACTTAATGCGTTTAATACGTTTAAAGTGAATTTAATTAAATATACGTAAGAAGCTACGATTAACACCTCGTATGAAAGCTATTTTATCGATATTTACTGATATTCGTCATCTTCCAAAAATATTTAACGAGTATTTATCAATTATTCTAATATTTGTTCATATAGAGTAAATTAAAAAATATTTTAATTAATTTTACATTGTAATTGATTATATGGCAATTAATAAATATATTTATCAAATATTTATATAGTAAATGAATAAATATTTTCACATATTTATCAATTATCCTAATATTTGTTTATATAAAACGTGTCCTGTAAGATGTAATTCGGCATTTATCTCATCAACCGTTCGTTGTAAAAAAAGGTATGGTTTCAATTTAAAATATATTCAGGATGTGTTCAGAAATGCAGTCGCGAGAGTGAAAATACAGTGTGTCAAAAATCAAAAAAATTAAATTTATATACGGTCTCTTTGCCCTCTAACTTTCAATTAGAAAGTTGTTGTTTTGTGTCTCCTGAGCTACAAATTTTTTTTTTCCTAGTACAGCATTCGCCGAGATATTTGAATTCAAAAATTGCGGAAAGGTAAGGAAAAAACAGCATAAATGAGAGAAAGATGCTGTTCTTTCCCATTAAATATATATTTTTTAGATTTCTCCGAGTTTTGAATTCGAATATCTCAGTAAATGAATTGAAATAGAAACATGTAAAGTTTTTGTTGGGCTCAGAAAAGACAACAAGGGGACCGTATAAAAATTTAGATGTTTTTTAATTTTATGACACTGCATTTTCACTTTCGAAACTTTTACATGGTGATTCCTGAACAAAATTCAGTTTTTAAATTGGAACATACCTACCTCTACAACAAACGGTTGATGAGATAAAGACCGGATTAGAAAGGACACCCTGTTAAGTAAAAAATATGAGTTATTATTAAATTAGGGTGGGCAAAAAGTCTGTACAAACTTTAAAAATGAATAAAAACCGGAAAAATAACCGAAATAAAAAACGGTTTGCAGGGTAAGCATCGCTAGGTCACGGGATTTTCTTTTGACAGGAAAAAACCCTTAAAAACAGCAGATAGGTGGCGCTGGTACGAGCGATGTCGGTGGAAATATGCTAATGAGACAGATAAGAACTTGCGCTGCTAATCCACAATCAGTTCACCGTTGTAAACCTTGTATGTGGACCTGCTGCACTCTGCCGTTGCTTGATTTCAGACTTTACTCTCCTGTAGTGTGTTATCCCCTGTGTGTGGGATGAGTCATGCGGATTACATACTGCTGTAATAAACGATTTGGAGGCATTCTCTTCGTTATTTGCGTATCTTTTCTTTGACTTGTGTACGTTAGGCCACCTATCGGCTGTTTATTTAGTTATTTTTTTCCCTGCCTAGCAAAAAAATTCTCGTGAACTATCGATGCTAACCTTGCAAACCGTTATTATTTCGATTTTTTTTTCGGTTTTTAATGAATTTTTAAAGTTTGTACTGACTTTTTGCCCACCCTGTATATAATCTATTTAATTCAGTACTGCGAAATTAATTTTCCTTTTTCAATACCCATTCGCACCAAACAAATAATAGAATCATCGGCAATAACAATAAATAATAAAAATGTTCCAATTAGAAGTGATATTACACTTGCATTTTCGTTCCCTTGATTAAAATGACCGGGAATTATCTTTAAATCATCTCAAGATTTCGTGTCACGAAAAGACAAATTCAAGACATCTTGATATATCATCCCTAAGGGTTATTTCAACCTTGAGGTTCATTTTTCCTGATGATTATATTTTCATATTTCTCCTCATTACCGACTAATTACTCATTAGACAGGAGAGTCACGGTGAATATAGATCCGACTGTGACCGTAAGCTAAATGTTCCAATTACTGCTTTCGGGATAAGCACGTATCAGATAAAACGCCAATTATTGACTTGGCTGATCAACTAATAAAGATTTCATTGAGGTTGAGGTAATGAAGATGAAGTGTTACGTCGACATGCGTTCGACGTTAATATCACTCATTAAATGTACATGAAATTACACCGGGGGGGAAGCTCAAGCGTGTTTCAGCTCAAATGTCTCGTGAACCACTGGTTATAGAAAAACCTACTTTAAATTTAAAAAATATATCTAAAGGACGTGCCTATATATTTTTAGATTTGTCATTTAGTTTACCAAGTCCCGTATATGTACTTATGTACAAAATTGTTTATACTGTCCCCCCTCTGTCAACTAATTTTCAATAAAGAAGTTGTTTTACCTTCTTTCTTCAGCCCAACACAAAAAATTACATGTTTCTTAGACCTTCTAGCCAGATCATGGCCCTTTGACGACCGGACACACCCCGCTTCCCATCTCAGAGAGATATCGAAGCGTTCCCGGAGGATGGGTGTATCCGGAGAGTTTTATTATACATAACAAAACATTGTCGCCTCAGACGAAGGTAGCAAAATATATATATATATAAACAACAAACGCCAATAGGCAATCAAAATTATAAACAAGATTATACGATGATAGCAAATAGTCCCTCCCATAAGACTCCCCGCCAGATCATGGTCCGCCGATGTGTCTCAATGAAGAGTTTTTAGCAGTTGATGGAAGACCTGGGCCATGTTGGAAAAATTGCGGGTATGTGGTGCGAACCTAACGTGAAGTTTGCTTGTTATAGTACTGCTATCTGTCATCAATTTTTCTAACTATCAGTGAAGTGTAATATTGAATAAATGTTGCCTGTGGCTCTCTATGGCAAGACTTTTAAACGGGGAGAAAGCTCGCATTCGCGCATCGAAGTCGGGAACCAACTTCATCCGACCACCACCGTGGCGATACTGGGGGTTTTCAAGGCCTGGATTACACTATAAAATATAAATTTCAGAGTGTAATACCGGGCCTAAGTCGAATTATAGCTGCGATACGTATTGGATTAAATAATCACTGAAAATGAGGGAAAGAACAGCGTAGAACAAGTTTTCTCCTATGAGCTAGATCCCCACCAGCAGAACTCTGCTGGTTGGGATCTAGCGTAATACTCTTTCAAAAATCAGACGTAATCGACTTGTATCGCCCAATAACCCTTTTGCTGGTAGGAGGTAGGCTAAATGTCTAAGAAAACTTTTGACTCAGACTCAACTTCTACTTAAAATCCCAAGCTCTAACCTTAAATTCGGTTTTGGGTCAAGCAAATCTATAGACGATGCCCTCAACCTAGTACTCACTAAAATTAACGAATTCAAGAGCAAAGAAGTGGATGTTGCTTTTATAAGTTTCTATATTAAAGGAGCTTTTAACAACCTGACATTCCTTAATCAAGCAAGAACTATCCAAAGCTCCTCTCCCTAACAACCTTAAATCAATGTTTTCGGACCTCCTAGCAAATATACATGTCTTCATCACAACTCCACAATTCCGGAAGACCTCGCGGTTAGAAAACAGGATATTGGCTGTCGACAGGGTTCGTGTAGCGGGCTGGCTTTGTGGAATTCTTGTGACCAGTCAACCCTGAAAATCCCCCCTCCAGGAAGATGCCCATATCCAGGCATTTGCTGATGAATTTGCTTTTGTGATAGGGTCAGTTAATGCATCACAGCTAGTGAAAAAAGCAAGTAAAATCCTTAACGTTTTTTCGAATTGACTTAATGAACACAACCTGAACATCTCAACTGAAAAAAACACAATTTCTCTGTTTCACAAAAAATAAATATTCCCCCTTAGGATTAATGGTAAACATATTAAATGCGTAAACAATCTCAAATATTTAGGCGTAACCATCCAAAAAGACCTCGTCTGGGAATCACACATCAATGACAGCAAACTAAAAGCGACTCGCTTCAATTTTAAACGAACTAAAATAGCAGGCAAATCCTGGGGCATCTCACAAAGCATTAGGAACACCATCTACAAGACGGTAGTCGAGAGAGTCTTAGCCCATGGCGCCTCAGCTTAGTATAAGCATCCAACCAAAAAAAAAAAAAAAACACACACAACAGGCCCTAGAGATAGCGCATAGAGGAAATTTCTTTTAACAATAACCGGGGCCTATGACACAACAGCCACACTCAGACTCCAGGTGATCACAGGCAACTGCCCACTACACCTAAATCTCAAAATGGTATCAGTCTACACAAACGCAATCCAGCGGATCAATTTAAGCTAGATCCATCCAGCAGAACTCTGCTTTTATAATATGTATCTGATCTGCTGCGCCCTGTTATCTTTGCAATATCTTTGACAGCCACGTCTTTAGACGATAAACGCTTAATTTTCAGCTACATCCCTCACGGTATAATGAACGTTGCGAGGCATAGTGAAAAATACTTGCAATACAAGTTTTCAAATAAGCATGCATACTCTTTCAATACAAAATTCATTGAGAGACTGGTTGTTTGTGGAGATGAAAATTACAAGGAAGAAAATTCATCACTGCCCCCACGGGGACTCGAACCCCGTTGATTGTTGACGCCGTCCATGTACGGTGCCTTTCAACATATATATATACGCTCCAAGGTTGAAATGTTCTATCTGCTTCCATGGCTTAGATGGTAGAGCACTCGTCCGGCAAGCGCGAGACCGGGGTTCGAGTCCCCGTGGGGGCAGTGATGAATTTTCTTCCTTGTAATCTTCATGTCCACAAGTAACCAGCCTCTCAATGAATCTTGTATTGACAAGTGGAGAGGACATTTCTATATACTCTTTCAACGATTACGGCATAGCAGAAACGTTAAAATATGGAAATATTCCGATCGCTTTCTTCGCAAGTTTTTTTTTCTCAAGTAAAGTCTATATGTGCTTTTGAGGCAGGCTGTTTCCCATTTTTAACTTTTTGTTAATTCATTTTTTGTGAAAAATCCGGCCGAACTATTGTGAAATGACTACCAACGTGGGGTTCATGTATAAAAACTTTGGGATCGAAATGTGGTTGATTTGTTATTCAAGAAGAACGATTGTCTATATATACTTCTGCGACAGACTACATAATCATGAAATTATATAAAAAACGAGTATTTCATCGCAACTAAATTTATTTCATCTCAAATAAGTGCATTTTATCTGCAGAGACTCGTGTATTTGATCCGGTGCCCGTGGTGGTAATAAGAAAGTAAGAGGACTTGTCGGAAAGTGAGAGAGAATATTGATGTTGATATGAACTTTTTTTTTTAAATTATCATGGTACTTAGGGATTTAAGGAGTATAGTCTTAAGACGATCACTCAAACCTGACGATTATTGATTGTATAGCATGTACGACAACCTTAAAATGTCTGACAATTTTGCGTGCCTCATTTCCCAGTCTACAGGCGTATGAACAAGTAATTATTCATAAGCATATACGCATGAATAAATAAAACACTGTCTAGTGAAACAAACTCTAGTGCTGTTGGAAAGTAATACGAAAATCGTTCTCTTATGGTGCACCTGATCTAATGATTTGTTTTATGTCGCTAAAACGTTCAAGGAAGTTTTCCGTTTCGTGTAAGTGCAATTTGAATAAAATTTGTTTTCACAACATTTTGTACTTCTTTTACGTAATATCTACTATCATTATTAACCTTCAAATTTTCGAGTACCGTGTGTATGAGTATTAACTATAATAACTATGAGTATAACTGTAAATAATAAATATTTTCACTCTTTTATAAGCATTATATAAAACGTTACTAAAGTAGACGTTCTCTTGTAAATGTAAATGTTCGGGATGCCCGATGTACACTAAAAAGTTTTTAAACCACTGGTATACGGGTTATTTCTACAAAGTGTCTGAAATGAATATTAATTCTAAATTTTGAAATCCGAGTAAAAAACGAAAAAAAAAAATATCAGAAGCATAATTATTAAGTAATGTGTTGAATCAAAAACGAATATTGGAAGGGGGTGGAGAATACAAAAATTAGAATTTCTATATGTTCGCAATGAATTTTTTTTTCAGCCAATAAAGTAAATTGATTGGGTATTTCTCTGATACACACCGAAAGAAATTTACCCCATATTTTAGCTGATAATCAACTGAAATATTGGTATTATAAATTGTGTGTTAATTTTTGCTACTTTTTACATGCTAAAATGATTGTCTCTAAATATCTCAGGAGTTAAAGAAGTGACAAAAACCTATCTAGTAATTGCAATAACCTCTATCTCAGCCCGTTTTCTATCAACTACTATGAGAGAGACGCATATTTTATTAACTGACAATTCCTTTTTATCGGTGTACTACACCGTGTCACATTGCCAAAGCCCGAAGTTGACCATGAAGTGGCCAGCCCAGTTGTCCCGGCCAATGTCCGAAATGCGTGCTTTTGCCGGTCTTTAGCCGGCCCCTGTCCATCCCTAATCGATCCTTATGATTTGGGGTCATCACCACGTTGACGTTTTTTTTTTGTGTGATAATTATAGCCATTTATAATTAGCCATAGCTAATCATAATTATTATGGTTAGCTATGGCATAATAACCCTAATGATCAAACGAATCTGAATATCGATATCTTAGTGATCCATATATAGGAATCGACATACCGGCTAAAGCCCAAATTTCGAATATTGACCGGGTCAACTGGGCTCGAAGTTGCCAACTTCGGGCTTTGGCAGTAACTTTGGCAGTAACGGCTCATTGGAATGCCGAAGAAGAAGGAGTTACCTTCGTTTTTTGTATAAAATTGTCAATAATATAATTGATGACTGCTAACTTCTTCAACTCGTTGATTTTTCTGTGCCAATTGGAAATAGGCCTGTTCGGCGAACTTTTCGCCTCCCTAAACCCCGAACAAATATTTTACGACGGTCCCCTATTTTTGAGATGTGCAATAGATATTAGTCAGTGCGATGTGAAACCCGATATGTTCAATGCAACTATATAAGAGAATTTCTTAAAAGTTATGTGTGAGTATTGTGTGTGAATATTCATGTTATTATGCTTTTCCGTATGTATTTCTATTGTTCCACTCGTCTTTTTTTTGTTTTTTTGTAGTTTGTTGTATTTGTGTTTTTGTATTTTTCTTCTCTTGTCCATCTCTGTAATTGGGCAATCCTTGCCTGTTGAGACGGGAATAAATAAATAAATAAATATAGTACATAAAGAGTGACCATATGATTCATAATTTAACAGACATTCCCGTAATTTTGGCCGTCACAAATGTTTTATGAAATGTCCCACTTTTTCCTATATGTTTCAACAAGGTTAAATGGAATTTTTGAAATAAAGAATTTATAGATTATTTCCATATTATATAAATTATGTTATGATAAACTGTGACTCAATTTGATAATTGATTATAGTCATAAAAATACATTTATCTCACATATTTGTCATACATTTTATTGAACGAATTTTTAACTTATTGTGACTCGCAGTAGCCTTCTATTTCCGTCATTAGGGGTCATTCAAGTGTTACGTGAGCATCGGGGGTAGGGCGGGGGTTCCAATTTGCTGACAATGGGGGAGGGATTGGATGATGCTTACGTCATCAACCAACCTTTATAAAAATTTGAAATATTCTTAATGGCATCTTACTCGGTGTGCCAAAAAAGAGAAAAACTTTCACTAGATTGTGGGCACCTGAACTAACATTCTTCCTATTGAAAAGTCTAGTTGGGCCTACTTGAGTGATCTGAAAATGTGCCACGGGCGGCTTAAATGATCCGGATCTGTAAATGTACCGCTTAGTTTATTTTTACAAAATCATATTTGAGATGGCGTGCCACATCTGATAACCCCAGGGCCACATTTTTTCCGTAGGCCAAGGGCGTATCTTATATGACTTAGAGGGTTGGTCGCAACGAATTTCTTTAAAAGAAATGAGTTCTTAGCCTTAAAATAGCATTGATATTGACAGAAATCGATTATATTAACATATAAAAAGGTATTTTGTTTCAAAATTTTAATTCTTTTTAAAAAATAACGTTTTGATCGTCTGATGGGGGCATTAGTCCCCCCCCCCCCATGTCCTCTTTCCTGGTATATCTCTGATCCCACCAATTTGTCTTAGGAGGTAGAGGGCAGAGATTAAATTTTGCTGAGAAGAGGGGGGGGGGGGTCAAAAATGGCTAAAAACTTGCTGATGACTTGAACGGCTGATTTTTCAGCAATCTTAACGACAGATGGCAACTCTACTTGAATTTGGTAATTTTTTTCGGCTGTAATTGGCAACTTTGCTTGCCTTTGACAGTTGCTTGGCTTTAATTAGCAAATTTATTTGCAATTTTTCAGCGATAATTGATGATGTCCCCCCCCCCCTCCGTATGGAAATATAGATTCCCCTTATTTAAAATATGATCAGCCTAGGTATTTGTCGTGTTGTGTGATACTTTTCGGCTGGAACATCACTCGCGGGCCAGATGGAACCCCTTGGCAAGCCGTATTAATCCCGCTGGTCGGATGTTGCGCACTCCTGACGTATGGGGGGGGGGGTTACGTAACAAAAATTCAGTTTTCCTAGCTTTTCTTAAGCAACAGTTTCCAACTCATCTCATCCTCGAACATTTCTGGTGAGGAAGACAAATTTTAAAAAGATTCCAAAATCATCTAAACCACTCTTCACTTATAGCCTTTTCACTTTTAAATTCAATTTTAAATCATATACTGTTTTATTCAAGAGAGGACTGTACAACATTTTCAGCCACATCACAACTGATATACAACCCCACCGTAAACTTTAAATCTTGAATAATAACTTTTTCAAGACATCTCATACATGCACGACATCTTAGAACATGAAATCGTTTCAATTCAACAAAACATTGAATTACCATCCACCCATAGGCTATGTCAAACTCTAACCAAAATGAATTAAAGATTGCCTCTGCTAATTTGAGTAATGTTCGCGAAATTTATCTCCAACAAAATATGTAGAAACTCTCTACAGCATGTGTTATACATATAAGCTATTCAGAGGCTTTAATTCCATAATACTTAGATTTTTGACATCTTAGAATAATCACCAGGGATACCTAACGGGAATATTTGAAATGCAGAGGTTAAGTGAAAAGAGGGAAAAATTGGAGCTTGAAATCGGAATCCACCAACCACAAAATTGCTTTGGAATTTCCCTGTTAATCCTTTACTTCCATGACAATTCAAGGTGGAATTAATCAGCATTTTAATTGAGCTCCAGAGTTTACGTTAGAGACGGGAAGGGACGGCAAATGAGAAGTGAAAACGGAACTTTTCTGGAAACGTCATTATCCAAACCACACGCACAATTGGATTTTCTCCCTCCGCGTGTGTATGTGCGTGTGTGTGTGTGCATGAATCGGTGTCTCTCTCCTTCTCCAAATTACGACCATGTCAGGAAATCCCAACATTTCCTAATAATACTAAATAATGAGGAAAAAAACGGAAACTAATGTGCCTCGAGGTAATCGGAACCGTCCGTTTTAAGAGGATTACATTTCTGCTTTGAAATGAAACAATTACTTCTGATTCACGATGTCAGTGGTTCCTGGAATTTTAAAGAATTGGATTGGAATTATAAAACTATATTCGTGTACAAATTTTAAAGTTATAGGATTTGAACTTTAAAGAATAATACGTTTTTTTTAAGTTTATGAATGTTTTCCATGTTAATGAAGTTAATCCGATCAGTTAAGATCAGCATCAATAATTTTTCACGTACCATTATGGATAATGATGAGTTATAATAAAAGTGATGGGCAAACAACAGCAATTAATATCTTTACTGACCATATTTTCTTCATAAAAATACGGAAATAGAAAATCCGGATCTATACCAGATATCACAAGTTATCGCCAGAAAAATTTTCAAATGTAAGTTAAGTTGCCCATTATAGTCATAAAAATTGTCAAAGACAAATAAAGTTGCCAGTTATCGCTGAAATGGCTGAAAAATCGCAGTAGGCGGGGAGGTAGGGAGCTTCCACAAGACGCAATAGCTGAAAATGTATAATTGATCAAACGGAACGTATATGTTTGACGAATATGTGAGATGAATGTTTATATCACATTATAAAATTATGACTAAGTAAAAGGAAAAAGAAATCTTAATCCTTGATTTAAAAAATTCAAGTAAACCTCGTTGAAAATAAGAGGAAAAGTAAAAATGTTTTGTAAAAAAAAGTTAGAACGTGTCCAAAATATTACGGAAAAAATCCCGTAAAACGCGTGTCATATGGTCACGCTATTCATACACGTTTCTGACCCGCGAGCAACAGAAATACCGCATATTTGGTCAGAGAATTGTAAAGTTTGCGAACCACTGAATTATACAGTGAAATGTTAACCATTTTTATGAGTTTTTGGTGATTATTATAATGACAATGATAAACTTTCAATTTTTTTTTTTTTTTTTTGAGTGCTGTGTGTCACGTTTTATTAGTAATACGAAGTTAAGCAATAATTCTTTGGAAATGGCAGTTTTGATAATTAATTCATTGTAAAAACTTCATAAATGATACGATGGCTTTTCTTTAACAATGTTTTTGGTAGCCACCAATAGCAATATTTACTCTCTTATGGTGTTATCTGATGACAATGCTTTTTCAACAGGGCTTTTGAAAATAATGCGTTATCTGCAACAAACCAAACAATGTTTTAAAAAAAGCATCGTTTTCTTCCTCCAACGCTTGTTTTTAAAAGAACGCGTTTCAACTTTTTGTTTTGAAATTTTCAAAAGAATGCAGTTTTTACAATTATTTAAACAATTTTCTCTCGTTATATGTTGTAAAATTATTTAAATAAATCTTCACTATATGTCACAAAATGATCATTCCAACATTGGTTTAAGCAACAGTTCAAGTGTTTATTTGACTAATTGCTTTTACATGGTTCATTTGAACAATTGTATAAAATATCCTCATTTTAAGAATTTTTGCAAATATGATTCATTTAAAGAATCTTTTTAAATAAGCGCTTTTTAACAATTGCTTGACAAATGATCATTTTAACAATTGCTTGATAAATGATCATTTTAACAATAATTTCAAACCATGCTCATTTTGATAACGATTTTGAACAATGCTCATTTTAATAATGACTATAAACAATGTTTATGTGAGAAACGACGTTCACACAAATGTGTATTTGAAAATTACATTAAACAGTAACTTTTCACAAGTCGTTGTGAAAAAAAAGGTTCTGACAATACTAAAACCTGCCTTCTCATCAATAGTTCTAAAAAGTATGGGTTTCTCACGAATTGTTTGAATAATATTCTTTCGAACAATGGCTTTGAGGTGTATCCTTTCGAAATTGGCTTCGAATAGAAGTTTTTCAATAATGGATTCAAACAGAATCGTCGAAAACTGATTTAAACAGTATATGCCTTCGCAAAAATAACCACAAAATTTTAAACGATGGATTTGGGGAAAAACAAATTCATCTTCATCTTCTTATTGGGCAAGGCTTCTTTCATTGTTGACAAAGGCTTTAAATAGCGCTTCTCTTCAAAATATTTTCTTTGTAAAATTAATTTCAATAAAATTTTGAAAACAGCTTTTTATTAACATTTAGTTTAGAGAACCCTCCTTTGACCAACGTTTGGAAAGCGCACCTTCGAGCAATAGTTTGAAAAGCGCTATATTTCAAGCAATTGCTTGAAAAATACTTCTTCCGGATCAAAATGCTGTTTTGATATCGTGAAAACATGATACCAGCTTATACAGCCGACAGGCATTTTAAATAATCTTCGTTTCACGGTTCGAGAAACTAACGCTAGTGAATCCAAAATTTCACAAGTGTCCCAGAATTTCCATGCGCCTCGGTACATGCTGAACACCACATGGATGATCAACGAAAACTAAAGCCATTGCCATTGTTCTAAATCAGCAAAGTATTAATCGTACAAGATGTTGGTGTGCATGCCATATTTGTACGTTGACTATTAACTGCTCATGCACGACACGTGCGGGGATTTCACCAAGATCAATCTCACAAATATACCGGGAATATCCCAAATGGCTCTAATATATCCAACGGTTTTGATGGTAGCTAGCATGTGGTTATCAGGAAACTAACAGGAATTCCTGGCATATGAGCGTCGAATAATCAGAGTATTACAATCTTCACAATTCAGAATTATTACTAATCCAGGTCAGTACACGGATTTCAATCAACCACTATATATGTGCGTGTGTGTGTATACATGTACATACATACACACGTATATTACTTGAGTAGTTGGAGAGCATGAATCATAATCTAAATCTCAATATCATAATGTTATGATATTGTGGCCGCTGTGGTGGTCGAGTGGTTATAGTGCCGGACTCGTGATGCGAGGATCCGGGTTCGAACCCCACAGTGGTGGTCGGCTGAAGTTGGTTTTCTGTGGTTCCCAAGTTCAAGGCGCAAATGCGAGCCGATCTCCCCGTTAAAAAGTCTCGCCACAGAGAGCAACAGTCCTACAACGGTAAATCATTCAACCATAACACTTCACTCATAGTTTGTAAAACTGGGGGCAGATGACAGCACTACACATAACAAGCATTACACAGAAACAAACTTTACGTCAGGTTGCACTACACGTACACGCACATTCCCGCATGTACCGATTCGTTGGGGGGTTCCGCGGGGGGGGATGCATGTGTGGTGTAGCAGTAGTAGGTAGGGGCTCGGGGATCCATGATGTTCTTAAGCAGCCACCTCGTTGGGCAATTTGCCTGTTGTGGCGTTGTATTTGTATTGTATTTGTATAATATGGCCCAATGGACATTATAGTGATCTCATCATGGCGGAAATAATACGGAAGAATAATACAAATGTTTCTGTATGCAGGGTGATTCAGAAAAGAAGAGAAAAACTTTAAGAGGTGATGGTACACACCGATACAAACAATTGTCATCAAAGAATGCCTGGTCTAACATGAAACGCAAACGCGCTAGCGCGTTTCGAAACGGTAGTCCCTCAAACGGCATTCCAGTTGAAATTTACCGGGAGAAAAAGGAACATCCATGTGCATGCAAATGTGATCTGGGGAAGAAGAAGAACAAATCGTATGTTTGCGTCGCAGTTAACAAAGGGCGCGGACGTCAGCCCTGTCAATTTATTTCAGCGTGCAAACGTTCTAACAGTTGTAACGTACGGGATAATGGCGCACTTTAGTAATACTGAAAAAGCAGACATGCATTTCATCTTGAACACTTGTATGTGCACATATTGTAATTAGTTCCCATTATGTATTGCCTTCATGGTAATGTTTATGTGCATTCCCAATTGTAGAAAAAAGGGAAATTTTTATATAACGTAAATAATACATGTGAGTAATTGAAACGTGAATGCCAGCATTGTGAACGGAGTCTTTGTTTCTTCGTTTCCCGTCACAGTGGAGGCACTGTATATATATTTTGTATACATTGCGTATTTAGACCATTCTGAAATCTCTCCCACTTCAACATGCCAACTTCTTCTTCTTCTTACTTGCTCGACAAGTCTTTTCCACACTTATTTTGAAATCCCAGGCTGCGGTCTCCAGCCCTTAAGTGCCACTGGGCGCATGTGTATTTTTTTCCCTGGTCATTGGATTCAGTTATCCATTTTTAGTCAAATGGCTTGCACGTTACATAGACTGGATAGATAGATAGATAGAACCGCTCACAGCCCCGGACTGATGCAAAGCACCTTACTTCCGTTACCTCAAAAGATAAATAGACTGGATAATCTCATAGACTGGATAGCTGTCTTTATGGGGAGAACGACGCGAGTGATTCGATACTTGTGAGTAGGGGAGGGAGCACTGCTATAAATCTTTGCTAACTCTATCCGACACAACAACGCCTCTTTTGAGGTAATAGAAGTAAGTTGTTTTGCATCAGTCCGCGCGGGGTTGTGAGCGGTTCTATCTAGCTATCTCTCATGGCAGCATTTCGCTACCGTTCTGAATCCAAGAACCAATAAAATGTCCAAAACAATTCAACTGAACTGCATAACTTACATTATACTACTTTACCGTACACCAATTCCTGTCATACCGTCGTACGGCAATTTCAAACCAGTGAAGTTGGGTGGTAAATGAAGGCGCCATCTATCAGTGATCACTCGATAGGTGAAGGATCTGGGTCTGTGCAGATAAATTCGAAGCCGTGGACCTTGACAGTAACCTTCAACTTACATTATACTGGTCTAATTTCCTATTTAAACCTGTATGAATTACTATCAATTTTAGTGTACTGAATTATTGATGTTTAAATTATTTAGTTCTCTTTATTAGTGTAATCATGACACTCGCCTAAATTTCAAATATCATGTCGAGCAAGTGATAAAAAAATCCCAAATTGCGATGGAAAGTCTCCTCTGTTTTTGCTACCCAAATTCACATGTATCACTAAAGAACAAGAAAATTATGTATGAACAAATTATCAGACCTGTTCTTACATATGGTGCACCGGCTTGGGCTTTCGCTCAGAAAAGCAATACTTACAACCTCCAGAAACATCAAAATTATATTCTCAGGAGATTCACAGGTGCTCCAAAATACTTCAGACTAACCGACCTGCACGCTGATCTTCAAATTCCATCCATCTACAAATATATAAAGAAACTGGCCAAAAAGTACTTTGAGAAGCAAGAGCCTTCAGAAGTGGACATTATCAGCTCAGCATCCAACTACCCAGCTGAACAGAAATTATCACAGCTAAGACCAAAGAATATCTTGGTTACAAATTTTAGAAAGGAATTTTAATTGTCGTAGAACAAGCAATAATGGCTAATCATACTGAAGTTATGATTAAAAAGACCTTGTATTTTATTAATAATGTACCACAGCATAGTATAGATAAATACTACTATAAATAAATTTCATCAAATTTTTGTAAAATGATGGAAATGTTAATCACTACCGGTCAATTCCATTTTTAACATTGGTGTAGTGAGATTAGTTCATGTAAATACAGTCATGTAATATATCAGTTCATGTAAACAAAATTAAATTTTAATTGAAAGGTATATGATAAGAACGTAATGTGAATTATATAACCATTTGTATGTGACCTAATCAGCATAGATTTTTTAATCTAATATAATTGTCAAATGTTCAAGAGTTACATAATATGATTCTGAGGAGTGTATTGAGGTTCTGTAAATTATGATGACCATTTGTAACCTTATACTCTATTTTTCTATTTTATAATTATATATTTTTTAAATATACTTGTCAAATGTTTAGAAATCATATCGAATGGTTTTTGTGACATTGTTGGAGTTTTTCATGTATATACACATATCATTTTTTTGTCTAAATGGAAATATATTGCAAAATATGCTGTAAACTTATGTTGTGTTAATCACTTTGTGAAACTGATTTGTTTAATATTGTAGATATTGGGAATGTTTGCAATCGATGAGATTTATTTTTGAAAGTAAGTGTAATCTGATGGGGTAAAAGATGTTTTAACCCCTGAAAATTGTTAACAGTATATCGATATTGTTTTGTATTAGTGAGAATATTTTATATATAAAGGGTTATATATAATTAAAAAAAAAAATGTACTGGTGGTTGTTTTTAAGTAACCATTGCCATTGGCTGATCAATATCTCTACCTAAGTAGAGAAACCAAGACGAAGAAGACGAGAGCTTAGTGCTCGGTACTTCGCATCAACTAGCAACGGCTAGTGTGGTCATCTGCTCATATATACTGCAACTGGGCTCAAAATGGAACCAGGTATTACAACACCGCTGTTCTGTTAAAACCTCTCCCCCAGTAAAACATATAATATATCCTAATAATGTTCCCGGAAGAGGAAAAATATTTTTTAGTATTTGCATATAGTATATAAACAAGTAAAATTACATTCTCCGAAAAAGAAATTGCTCTATAGTGTTCGGAACAGACTTTCTGAGTTCTGCGATTGACTCTAGACTCATACATAAAATTATACCGCATTTCTCTTCTACGAAAATATGTATCTGAAAAAGTATCCATGATGATCCTGAAGCATATGGTTATAGATGTATTTTTGATGGTAGTCGAGTCTTTTAAACATTGTTAACCGGTATTTTGCCACATGAATTTTACACTTGTATGCAAAATAAGTAAAACAAAAGAAGTAGAGTTTTACACTAAATGTTCTTTTTATCCTACACACACATCAGTTTAAAAGAAACGACCATGTTATTTGGCGAACTGTGACAGATAGTTTGATTTTATTCAATAGGTGGCAGCAGCAACAAAGTACTCTATAAACCACTCAGTTTGAGGCATACTGTGATGCTTGGCGGGGGAACCGATAATCGTCCCTATTCTGAAATCCGATAAACAGTTTTTTTTGGAATGTATAGTATTAACCACTTCCCGTACAAACATTTGACGAGGAATTTGTATTATTACCTCTACTCAACGAATAAGCAATACATTTGGTAACCTTGTCCTAACTTAATCTCACGTTAGTCTCCACCTTTGCCCCCCCCCCGTATCTCCGTCCATGTTGAATAGTATTACAAAAGTCGACCGACACATCTTCAGAATGCTTACATTTATTATTATATTCGCCAAGACAGTGTATGTATTGATTTTACTCTCATATCTCTTTCACTAATTACACTGAGCTGATGTTGAAAACGGAAAGTGGTCACAATAAACGCTCAGCTGTGAACTTTCGCGCGGTTGTTGCATAATATTAAATTATAACATCCGGGGAATGTTAAATACAACGCAGGAACTTAAGATGTGAGTGGAGGAGTGTTGCAAAAGTTCCAGACATTTATCGTCTTACGTCGCGTCTGGAAGCGACGATCGAAAGGATAATTTAGTCTGCATATTAGCGGGTCAGCGGCCTATTATAGATACCATATCGGATCATTTTGCCTAAACAAAAGCGGCTGTTTTCTTCAATGTCGTCTCGCTCAAACTGACTACGGATGTTGGTCTAGTACGGAGCGCAAAATTCTTATAATGAAAAAAAACACACACACAGCAACTACAATTACAAACTAATTTCTTTTTAGACCATAATGAGGCTTTTTGGATCACGTGAGATTTTCCTCTTTCTTGAGGGACATAAGGTAACCAATATGGCAACTTCCACTCATGAAAGAAACAAATCTAAATTAAAGAAACGTAAAAATGAATCGTTTTTTATTTTTTGTGTGGGCTCTAGATGTTTCGAAAATTTTCTTGAAGTTCAAGTTATTGATCTGCCTGTTTTTGTTTCAAAAAGTACTTGAATAAAGCTGCGGAATTTCTTCAGAGTAATTTATGGGGGCCCATAACTAATTTCAAAACATCCTAAACTATATGTATTGATGCAGTTGGATATTATAAGACAATACAGGCATATTTTCATTTTCGAGTGTGAGAAGATGTAAATAAAGAAGTTGAAATCAATGGTATATTTCATGAATACCCAACTCAAAAGTTAGGTCCACCTAATTATTTTATATTCAATTTCGTGGGCTTCGTATCTTTAAGCGCACTCAATATTTTGAAAATGAAGAATTCAATTCAATTTTTTTTAAATCGTTGATGTGGCTCAAAACTCCACAAAAATTCTGCATTTCTGCGGTGAAATCGGCAATTTTAACATGGATTTCTATGGGGATCATCCTGTGCTTGTCCCTCAACGCGATGCTGATCATGATGTCTATTCGAAAAACCTCATTATTCTTAAATAATAACTATGGTCTATAATTTACTCAATAATTCTAATGGAGCGCAACTTCCGAGATGCAATTTATAAGAATTGATAGTAAAATCATAAAAAGAAACCAAGAGATGAAGGTACGGCAAGAAATAATTTATTACTTTTCGAAATATCTTTCCTCAAATGCTATGCAATAGTCACATCGTTTAATCCACTTTCCAAAGTAAGTAGAAAAGACTTTTTTCTGGAAGCTGTCTCAGTGACCCCCCCCCCCTACACAGCTGATACAACTAATAATTTCCACACAGAGCTTCTCTCCCCCCCCCCCCCATCAACGTCGGAAACAGCCGGAACTCGCATGGGGCGAGATCCGGACTAGAGGAGGGTTGTTGGCGTGATTTTAATACCATATTTACATATTACGTTTCAATTTTTAACAGTTTGTGACAACATATATCGATAATTTGATCGACTTAAGTTGTTGCCCTGTCTCTCCTGAGGCTAACAAAAACATTCCAAATTTCTAACTGTAATATTCACAGAGATATTCAAATTCAAAATCGGAGAGAAGTTAAGTTGGTAATGGACAGCATAAATGAGGAGGAGTGTTGTCCGTCAGTTTTTGCTGTTTTTTCATAACTTTTCTTCAATATTTGAGTTCCAATATCTCGGCCAATATCGAACTTAGAAACATGGAATTTTTTCTGTTGGCCTCAAAAGATACAGGGCAACAACTTTGTAATTGTTAGTTAGGGGGAAAGTTTGATTTTTTTTATTTCGTAACCCACTATGTTCTCACTCAAAGTGGTACATGGTAATTTTTTAAACACCACCTGAACATTTTCTAAATTGAAATTTTACCTCTACGATGGACGGTTGTTGAGATAAAGGTTGCATTAGCACTTACAGGACACCCTGTATAATCTTAGTAAACGAAATATTAAAATCATGCCACGACACTTTCAACCCCCCCCCCCCCCCCCACAGTCAAGATCTCTATCTGTTTTGCAGGAGAAGCTCTCTAGCAATGAATTCAATGAAGATTCTGATGCTGTTTCAGTTGCGCCGGGCTCACTGAAGAAGCAGGGGTATCAGACTCAATTGTACTTATACTTTAAGACATTTGTTTCAGGATTACCTCTCAAGTGGTTCACTAATAATTAAATATTAATAATCTGTAATTGATAACAAAAATTTGGTAATTGGTAAATAAAAATTTGTCAATTAATGATTAAAAATTAATTAGAAACTATGAAACAGTTTAACTGGAATCGAAGGGAAGTGAAAGAAGAGTCATTAAGGAGGTTGGTGCACGCAGTTTCCACACAAAAAACACATTTCCCAATCTTTCAATTTTTAAGTACTATGAAATTCTCTGCTTCTGTGTTCAAGTAATTATTCTTACCTGTACTAGAAATATTTTTAAAATACTTTGACATAACCTGTTGGCAGGCATTACACATGCTAATGTTTTTCACTAAAATGCTTTTTTTCCCCAAAACTAAGTTTTTTGTTAGATGAGGAAATTTTTTTCAAACAAATCACTCATTCAAATATCTTGAAACTTCGGGTGTCTCTCAACACTATGGTGTTACATGCTTCAACACGAGATTTTAAAATTTTAATTGGTTGGTTACTTTTTTTTGAACAAAATTTACCCGTATTTTGTACCATAAATTTTTTTTAAATTGTTTTAATACGAAATCCTCGTGTTAAAGTGTGTAACACCATATTGTTGAGGGATACACGACGTTTCAAGGCATTTGAATGAGTGGAGTATTCGAAAAAATTTTCCTTATCTAACAAAAAACATAGTTTTGCGATTTTAGTGAAAAATATTAGCATGTGTAATGCCTGCAAGCAGTTTGTATTAAAATATTAAAAAAAAAACATTTTTAGAGTACAGGTAAAACAAAAACTCCAACACAATTAGATGCAGAAAATTTCATAGTATTCAAAAATTGGAAAATGTGTTTATTAGAAAATTTTCGTGCACCAACAACTTTAATAAAACTTGGAATTAATTATATTTACCCACCATAAGTAATTAAGAATATTTTCATCTCTAAACTTTATGGCTTTTGATCAAAATTAAATTTACACATAAATCCATAAACTTGACAGTGCATAGAAAAATATGCATTACTAGCTGTGATCTTTCCCTTGTATTTGGATATTTAAATTATTCAAATGTTCCGTAATATCAAAGACTGTTAAATAATGTATTAGAACTTGTGTCTTATCATTAAGAAATGAAACCTGTTGATCTCTCTCAATTTCTAGGAATAGTTCTACCTCATTTAACAGTAAAAACAAAAATAAAACTTTACTACAAGACAACCAACAAATTTTTGTGTGATAAGAAAACCCCTCGAAATTGCTCTGCGAGTCTTGAACAAATCACTGTAATAATTACTTGGTGCCCCCGGACCGGATGAAGTTCAAAATGATCATCACAGGCTTTAGAATTCAAATTATTTCTGCCTTAGTAACAAAGGACCTGCTGATAAATGACGCAAAGGAAAGGTTACAGTTTGAGAATGTCTGAATACATTTTCTTCAATTTCGCTGTAAGTCTTGAAGCAAAATTTACATTTTTTTTTGTCAGCCTTTGCTGATGTATTGCTCTTTCTCACTGCTATAAGTTTGTTCGCCGGAGGCAGACATTTTGAGTGCATAATTTGATATAGTAGTTTGACAAGATGTCAGAAATATCTTCCCTTGTCGTGGTTTCGCGAATAGAAAATACTATTAGAAATTCTTCAGTGATGTTCATATTAGAACGAAAAAACAATCATTTGAGCCTCGTCCATGATCACCCGAAATTTCGTCGAACATTAGTGAAAAGATAATTTTTTTTTGTTTTAATTTGAGGATATTGCTGCCAACTGGTTACGCCAGTTATCAGCTACAGTCGAATCCCGTTATAACGAACTCCAAGAGACAGGAGAAATCACTTCGTTATAACGGAATTCGAGGTGTTTGCATTTATCCTACGTAAATTGATTTGGGGGATTAGAAAAGTGTCGTTAAAACGAGATTTTAACTATAACGGTATTCGTTAAAACGAGATTCGACTGTATTATTCTTTCGACTCTAATACGTCTCGATACAAAAATATCATTACATATTTTACCATAATTAATTAATACAAAAATTTTCTGAATCATTTTAGTCAATAGTGAATTTATCTAATCATCTGTATCTTAACCAAGGAAACGTCACTGAAAGGCTTGGCATGTTTCACGAATGTACAGCTGATCTCATATCTGTAGAAGCGCTCTCGTTGCCATTTTTCAGAAAATTCTTCATACCTTTTAATTACAAATTGTTTACTAGTATTTCTTGGATCTTGTTCGGACATCGCGGGTCTCCACTAGTTCGTTCGGGGGGGACCGCATGCAGTCCGCAGGCCCCGAATTCGATACCCCTGATCTAAACGAAGATATTTTGAAAAAGTATAAATGATTTTCTGCTGTGTCTACTATATGTGATATCTTGTGAATATACGACAATTCAGCGTGTTAACAATGCAGCAACCAACATTCAGCGCAGTGACAATTCAGCGCTGATGATTCAGCGCAGTTATTGTGTTTTGGAAATAACAATTCCCTTCCTACTTTCCCTTCATACTTTCAAAATGTTTTGAAATGATTTAGAAAATAAGGTGTGGTTATATGTATATATAGAATTTTTTCTGACACAAATACGTCGTCGTAATAAAAAATATGGCGAAGATATCTGAGCCTTTTCGAAGGATACTACCGAGTGCTGCAGAGACAATATATGTAAATATGATATTGTAAATTATTTTGAAGACACAAACAGCCAACATGATGAAATCCTAGGAAACGTGTCATGAGGTCGATGCCACGATTCATTGTATACAATGAATATACAATGAATCGTATATAATGAATCGCATCATGAGGAAATAGTAAGAAAAATCCATAATTTGCAATAGGACTATGCAATCAGTTCGATGCCACTATTGATGGCTTTGAAAAACCAATTATAATATTGAGCGTAATTCGTTCAGCACCACTATTGAAGTCCATCATCTCGTAGCATTTGAAAATTCATAACGGCTCTGCAGAAAGAGAAGCTAACAGAAGTTAATTTAGAGCAGTAGTAAGTCTGGAAGCCGCTGTGGTGGTCAAGTGGTCATAGTGACGGACTCGCATCGCAAGAATCCGGGTTCAAATTGCACCGTCACTACAGTGGTGGTCGGCTGAAGTTGGCTTTCAATGGTTCCCAACTTCGAGGCGTTAATGTGAGCCGATCTTCCTGTTCAAAAAGTCTTGCCATAGAGAGCAACAAACCTACAACGATAAAATCTTCAATCATTACATTTCATTAATATACGGAAAAATTGAATTTTTTCTGGATGTTATGCCGAAACTAATATTTTTGGAAAGAAAGTGATTTGTCTCCTCCGGGAATTAAACCCGGGTCCCCTTGCATACGGGGCAAGTGCGTTAACCAATACACCCCAGGGACAATCAATCAATTTCTCTGAATCGTCGCCGCGCTGAAACTGTCCTGACACCGTATATTGTTACTTCTCTTGCTTTTTCTTAAATCTTATACAAACGATTGTTATGAAACGCAACTTGTACATCGGCATATTACGCTTTCGTAAATTCCATATGAATTCGATCCTAAGTCTTGGAAAAATTCATTGGCCAAGGAAATGGGCCTGAGAAACGTTAGAATTTTCAATAAATACGTAAAATAACCCGAAAAAAACTCCCAAAAAAACTCCCGAAAAAATCTCAGAAATTTTCATTTCCGTTTTCTTTTTAAATTAAAAAAAATGTTTTTCTTTCAAAATTACTTTCAGATTTCAAAGATAAAATAAAATATTAACGTTAAGCCATTACTTTGAAACTTGACTTGCCGTGAAATAAATGCAAGAATGATTTTTATTATTATTTTTAAAAATACTTCTGGAATTCAAGGATTTTCCTGAAAGAGTGTAAAAAAAAAAGATCACACGCGAATAATCCGATCTTTCCGAAAAAAAATATTCCCCCAAGAAAAACACGGGATAAATTTCATTATAAGATCAGACTGAATTAGTCAACACACAGAAATATTTTCAACGGAGAATTCCATAATATTCTTAAGAATTTTCCTCTGAATATTCGGTGAATAAAAATCATGAAATTTAATATTAATTTTTTTTCCCAATGTTTATTTCAAAGAAATATTTTTTAGTAGAAAAAGAATGCGGTAACTCCATTCATTTTGAGCATTTGTGAATACATTTCTGTTGAATAAATATGAGATTTACTGAATAAACATATAATTAACAAGAATATCTGACAGTACATTTTTGATCAGGAATTTAAGTTTCATTATTTCTAGAAAGTTAAAAACTTTCTTTTACAATATCAATCCCGACTCTGAATTTGTGCTGAACATGGGTATTTATCCTAAAACAGCAATTCGGAATCAAGTTTAAATTTAATCTTAGGCTAATGTAAATCTTGCTTGTGACTGATAATTCTTTCATATCATTTGTTTTTGAATTGAATCAGCTGATATGGGTGTTTGATATGGATTAAGAGAGGATTAATGTGAGTGTGCACCCACACACTAAATCTCTCTCTATCGCAGGAGTTACCCAATCTGCAGCACTACATGCTGCTCAGGATGGCGCATTAAGGTTTTTGACAGAAATGTGAGAATGAAACTTTTGAAGATTTTCACCGTTTTACTTTTGTGTAAGATGTACATAATTTCTCATTCTGAATTAAGATGTATCTCTTGATTTTGATTCAGTGTATAAAGCAGTAAAAATTTCATTATACTTACAAATTTCAAGCCATTTAATAGCTCAGTAGCTGTATTGAAAGTCTTGAGAAAAATAAGAGTTTATAAAAATGTGATGCATTTTCACTGCAGCTGCTTACATACAGGGTCTTTTTAATTAAAGTTCCCCTTTCAAATGGCCATAAATGGAAAACTACTGGACAAAATGTTACCAACCTTGGTAATAGTTTACAGGAGGTCATAAGATTAAATTTTCCGCAAAAAAAGTCAGAGACTCACCACCAGCGGGAAATGGCTCTGCATGCTTGTTAAACGAAATAACCCAACTGTTTGTTGGGTTTTGGCGGAAGTGAAAATTATGATACACACCGATATGCCCGGAACATTCCTCTTGATATGCTAAGAGCTACTGTTGAGAACGCAGTAATGCGATTTAACTAGCTTTCAGAAAAATGGTGGACGCTACATTGCTTTGTTACACGTTTTAGAAACGATTAAAAACATTTTAAACCAATGTCTTCACGTCTGATTTCTTTTAACAATATTGCATACAGCGTCATTCCTCGCTGGTGGTTGAGTATTTGAACTTTTTCTTTTTTTTGCGGAAAATTAAATTCCATGACCTCCTGTAACGCAAACCATCCCAAGATGGTCTCTCTGGGCGGTCAGAGGTCATGCCTGTCTGTCTGTAACTTATTACCAAGGTTGATAACATTTTGTCCAGTAGTTTTCGTTTTATGGCCATTTCAAAGTGGAACTTCAATTACCATGACCATGTATTATAATTAAATTTAAAAAAGTTATTATTTTTTATTCCGTCACAGTATGCACTCTCTTAAGAAAATAACTTTTTTTAAACTTATAATTTAATGACCTTCTAATACAATGTCCGTTTTCTGTGGAACTAGGGGGAGGGGTATGCACAACAAATTCCCACTGTAGATAGATACTTGAACCGGTGCGCCCCCAAAACATACATTCTTATATCCTCCTCCACATCACTGAATCACCCGTGTGAAATGGATAAGAAGGTTGAATTCACAACCCCCCCCCCCGGTCCGGGTCCGGCACCTTGGAAACACCAGACCTCTCTCTCTCTACAAACTATTTGCAGCCACAGGTCATTTTATGTCATGTGTGTGATCATAGTTCGATTCCAACAACAAAAAATTATAGATTAAGTTTTTCTGTTTTCGATATCTTTAGATTCAATGAGGGAAAAACTATAAAATTCGAATTCAATTGATAAAGCCACCAATTACACGCACGGAACTATAACGACGTCACAGTTCCGACGTCACAGAACTATGAACGTCACAATTACATAATAACTGAAACTCTCGCCATTTAGTCCATATAATGTTTTCTCAGAAAGCTTAGGAAACTTAGATTAAGACCTTTCTTTCATTTTTCCTTGATATATATCTCAGGAAATGGGTTTTTGTTGTTTGATATGATATTGTCCAATGAATCCCTTTTTGTTTTGGCTTGTTTTTCTTCTGAGATGTATGTCATGCTGATACCGGCTACTGTTAGTCACGAGCCTAAATACTTCTTACACATATCCTTTGGCTACAAAGATCCATTAAAAGACGATATTATATATACTGCGGGCAACGATTCTTCCACAGAAAAAAAAATCGTAACGTGAGAGGTAGTAGAGAAAAGTCTTAATGGCCCTCTCTCACAGGGTAAGCAATTCTAGGTCTTATAACACGCAATCCTATACTTTCCTTCGTATGATTTCAGCTTTGGAAACCATTACAGGTCTGGAGAAAAAGACATATTAAATTTCTTTATAGCTATTACGTTCAGTAAAACTAACATGGTCGGTTCGTATAAGACGATACATCATGTAAAATTGGAATAGAAATATCATAAACTTGTGGTTTTGGAAACACATTATTAAATACATAAGTCGGTGATCTTTAAAGGTTTTACATCTGTGGATTGGTGAAATAGTGAACAATTACGTGAACCGGCGGGAAAATGAGAGAAATTATTTACAGACAGGTGAAAGAGTATAAATAAATAGGGAAAAGTAATTTGCGGACCGTCAAAAAATTTTTAGGAGAGACATGCGGATTGGCGGGACATAAATGCATCGCAAGGGTAATTTGTGAACCGAAAAAAATTAAATACATAAATAACTTGGGAATTGGCAGAAAAATAACTGAATAGAGGGGGGGGGGGTAATTTGTCGACCTTCAGAAAATAAATGCCATATATTAAGGGAGAGCAAAAATTAATAAATGGCAGAAGTAATTAGGGGACGAGCACAAAATTAAATAAGAAATTAATTTGCTGATCGCACAAAAACAAATTTAACGAGTGACTTGTGGATCGGCAAAACATAAATAAATTGGATAGGAAATTTGTAAGGACAGGCAAAAAAATAAATAAATAGATGTAATATTTTGCGGATTGCAAGAAATTAATAGATATGAGAAATAATTTGCGGACCAGCAAACAAATATAACAAGAAATTTGGGGACCGGCAGGAAACTAATAGAAAGGAAAAAAATAATTTTCGGGCCAACAAGAGAAATAAAAAAAGAATTAGCAAAAAATTAGCAAACAGAAGAAACAGTTTGTGGGACTGGCGGAAAATTGACTTAAATAGGAAAAATAATTTTGTGATAAGCAAAAAAAATTGAAGGAATGACTTTTGAACCGGCAAAAGATAGATAAATTAGAGAGAAAATTTGCGCGGGGGACCACCAAAAATAAATAAAAAGATGTAAATTTAGCGTTTTGCAAAAATTAATAAATATGAAAAATAATTTGCTGATCTGTCAAAAGATGAATAAATCATGGGGATAATTTGTGGACAGGTAAAAAATATATAGGAGAAATAGTGTGCGGAGGAGCAAAAATTAATAAATAAAAGAAATAGTTTCGTCTGAAAATTAAATAAGTCGGAAAATAATTTGCAGATCGTCAAAAATTTTTTTGAAGGAATGACTTAATAATTTTAGAGGAAAATTTTATGAATCGGCAGAAAATCCATACATAGATGAAATTTCTTGCTGGTCGCAATAATAAATAAATATAAGAAATTATTTGGGGAGTGCAGAAAAGTAATTGAATAGGAAAAATAATTTGTGGACCGGCTAATGGTAAATAAATTGAAGAGATCATTTATGGCTCTCCAAAAATAAATATAATAGGAGAAATATAAAATATACATATAAAAGAATTGCGAATCGCAAAGAAATTAAGAAATCTAAAAAATAACAGCAAACCGGCTGACAGCAAAAACAGAAATGAAAACAAATTCAAAGACTGCATTTCATTTTTCAAATCTGAAATTATGTAGCCGTTATATAGATTACAAGATTCTTCGAAAGATTGGTTATATTTTAAGATGATCCGCCTTCGCGAGGAAACAAACCCCAGGCTCTTGTTTTGCCAGACAAGTGCTCTACCCTCAAGCTATGGAAACAGATAGAATATTTCTTCGTTGGAGCGTATAATTGAATGGTTCCATACATTCCACGAACTATTAGTTGATGTCGGCAGCAATCAACTAATAGTTCGTGAATGACATAGGCTATAAGATAACGACAATGCGCGCCCGAGTGGCAGGATGCTCGTCTTCTACTATGAAAGTTACTGTCAAGGTGTATTTGTTCGTATCCAAAATAATCAAAGAACCTCAGAAGAAAGTTCTTTACTTACAGAGTCTGCGACGATCACCGGTAGATGGCACCTTCATTTCCCTTCCAACTCCACTGGTTGGAAATTGCCGTATTGCGATATATGTCCGGTAAAGTAGATAACGGCAATGTAGAGAAATATGTCCTCTCCACTTGTTAGTACAAGATTCCTCCAAAGACTGGTTATATTTGGTGGAGAGAGAGATGATGATTTTACACGAAGAAAATTCAACTCTGTCGCCGTGAAGACAGAGTTGAATTGTCTTCCTATAAAATCATCTCCAAATATAATTAGTCTTTCGAAAAAATCTTGAAGTAGAGGGCATATTTCTCTACGTTATATAGATTGTTCGCCATTTTTGGTGGACCAGCGGTTGATGAACATTCTCATTCATGATGGGAAAGTTGCAAAACTATCAAAAAATATGGAATTTCTATCATCAACATACATAACCGTTCACAATCATCTGTATAAATATTTTAATTTACCAGAAAAGTTCCTATAAGTTATTTTAGTACAACTAAGTGCGTAATTGCATCGTCGATACTAGGTTTTAAATTTAATCCCGAGACATTATGAAATGCTCGACGCTCCATAAATATCGCATGCGATCGTTCGCAAATTTCCCAAATATGTATCCAGGAAAATATCTGCAGAGGAATTCTGTCAGCTATGCAAATTTGTAGCCGTAACAGTTACACTTATAATATATTAAATACTAATTAAAGTTTTACAATCTACTGATTTGATACGATTAATTTATCGGCTTTTTGGAGATAAGTAGTTCTCATTAGAATCGCATCGTCAGCACTTGAGTTATATATTTAGAATAGTACCCGTACAAATTCGGTTTAATGTTAACCTCTTTGAAAAAAAAAAGAGAAAAATTAAAAAAAAACCAATTTTAATTAGTTTTTAGCTAATTTTTTAGTTGATTATTATGATAAAAAATAATTTTTCATTCTCAAACGAGTTGAAATTGCAAATAATAACTATGCTATCACTTCTTTTACTGTGTAATAAGTTATTCTAAATGACTAAAAAATTTAATCTAACTTTTGAAAGTGCATAAGCTGTGGAGCTTTTTTATTTATTTTATTTCAGTGTTTGAATATTAAAATCCATAGCAATGGCAAACACATCAAAATATGATTTCAAACTAATCTAATTTAAAATAATGATAACATGTATATTTATTTTTCATTCCAAATCCATTTCAATTTATAGATACGCACACATAATATTGAATTTCGAAACATCTTACTTTATAAGTGATTAAAAACTTTTGAATTTATACGCGAATGGCTATTATTAGAATAAATTTGAATGATGAACGCTTAGTTAAATAGAAATGAGTTCTCTAATGAAAATTTATGGTTTTGTAATTGAAAAATGTTTATCGTTTCCAGAAACGATTCATTAAATCGGAGGAAAATACGTATAACAAAGTAATGAATGGCGTAGATTTTAATTTATTTATTAATAACAATTTCATTTGTTCTGCTTCAAATGGTCGTGTTATAAATTTAGTAAAAAAGTTTAAATTCAGTACTTGAACAAAAATCAATATTTTCCTGTATGAAAAAGATTTTTTTCAAGGAGGTACGTGATTAATCATTCATTTGCTTCTAGGGTTTAAGAAAATCATCTATTGTTGAAATATCGTATTAGTCACGGAGTATAGTTTTATATGCTGTTTTGCCACTATTTTATTTTTAATAATATTCATTAATTGATTACTTTATAATCATATATTTCAGGTATTTCATACATTATGAATATGAAATCTAAATGAATACACAAATTTTAATATTATATACAAAAAAAAAATAATCATTACATTAAATTTTTCAGTTCTGGTAATTACTGCGTTTAATTTTTGGAAGCAAAAGTAAAATTCTTTAGCCGCTTATACACGTGTGAGATATTGAAAAAACATTTTTTCCTGACGTGATTTTCTTGAAATGATATAGATAATTGATAAGGAAAATATCAATGATGAGAGATATAGAGAGGTGAAAATAAAGTACATAAAGGATGATAGAATATTTTTGATAGCGGAAAGCATAATTAAGTGAGAATGGCACACAGGAGAAAAGAGCAATAAAGAGATAATTTCGTAGAGGAAAGAGATAAGAGGTATATAAAAAGTGTTTAAGCAAGGAGAGAATTCAAGATAACGAAATGTAAAAATTAGAACTTCTGTGTGGTTATTATTTTCATGAAATATTTGATACCTTTTCTTAATGAAATTATTTTTTTTTCTATATTTCTTTGTAATTTTATTATTTTTCATGCTTTCACATTTGTTTTTTTTTTAGTTTTATTTATTTCATTGTAATTTTTTAGTTGTATTATGTTATGAGTGAATCATTGAATACTTTTGTTAATGTTTTTCTTAAATTTTAAGTTGTTAAATATTTTCCATGATTTTATAATTTTTCAATATTTTATTTTCACTTTATGGTTTTCTTCCTAAACCTTGATATTTTCTAGAACTTTCAAGAATAATTTCGAAAAAACGATTTCATAAAATCGAAAAACTCTTGAACACATCTCTATATACAATAATTATAACATATCTGTCACGCATTCGTATTACAAATATACAGGGGGATTACTTAAGTTCTCTTGGCCATACCGTTGATTCTAGAAGCGTAATTCTAATTAAAACAAATGTATCTAAATAACGCAGAAATCAGACACATCAGTCATAGTGCAAGGGGTTGTATGGTTATCAGAATTGAAAAAATGATTATTTGGTCACTGTGGCCTCAAGAATCCAGTTGAAGAAAAACAAAGTATCTTGCCCCGTCTCTCCTGGAGATAAAAAAATCCACGTTTCCAAGTACCAAGTTTCAAACCATTTGTTGGAATATTTGATTTAAAAATCAATGAAATGTTGGGAAAGAACCGCCCATGGTGCTTTTCTTTTCCTCCTTTTCAGCAATTTTTTGAATCCAAAAATATTGCAGTGAATATTGATTGCACATAGAAATGTAGAAATTTTTTTGTTGGACTGAGGAAAAAAAAGACAGCGCAGCAACTTTTAGATTGGGTTTTTACGGACACGATGATGAAATAAAATATTACTTGTTTTTGTTTCAATAACAATAAAACCCTTTACAATATGAATGACGTACGTAAGTTCACGTTCAGATACTTTTTCTAATTGAAAGCATGCTTCTAGGATCAAATGGTTCGTGATCTATTCACTAATAAAAAAACTTTCCTATGCACCCTGTATATATTCTTCCATATTCAATGCTCCATATTCAATGCAAGTTGTTGCTCATACAATCCATTACACGTACTAAACGATCCGCAACAGGCCAGAAAAGTTTCGGCAAATGATAAGCACATTAAAAATATGCTATTTTCACCCCTAAAAAATTAATTGTTTTGAAAGTAGAACGATCATGTCTCTGGAAATAAACTATCATGACGTTCTGTTCCTATTTTTGTTCCAAATTACACGTTAGGTATCCCGTAACGCATTACGTAAAATATATAGTTGGTGAAAATAATATTTTTAATTTTACCTTCACTAACTGAAAATTTATCTGAATGTATAGATTAAAACAATATGTTCAGTTCAAACTTAGACAGGGTGCATAGGTAACAGAGACGACCGCTGACCGCACAGAGAGTGATATATGGTTTTGCGCTCTTTCTTAAAGGGTTGGGCGGTCTCGGTTAATCAAACCAAAGAGCCCTGCTAGCATTCAGATTGCGTAGGTAACAGCACGCACGGCATTTTACTGGCAAAAAGGTTGATCCTAGAGGCGTACTTGCAATCGGAAAAAAGTATCCAAATAACCTGTAAAAGTCCAAGGGGTTGTATAGTTATTAATATTAAAATTAAAAAACTCTTTGCATGGGCACCCTGGCCTCAGAAACCCAGTTAGAACGTTGTTGCCCTGTTTCTTCTGATAGCAACAAAAAAAAATTCCACGTTTCTAAATGCAATATTCGCAGATATATTTGAATTCCGTAATCAGAGAAAAGTTTGAAAAGAGCGGCGTAAACTCGCGGGCAAAGCTCCTTTCCCTCGTTTATGTTCTTCTTTCCCAATTTTTCTCCGGTTTTGGAATTCAAATATCTCAGCAAATGAATGTTGCACAATTGAGACAGGACAACAACTTTCTAATTGGGTTTTCGTGGGACAGGTTCATGTAAAAAAATTCATTTTTTTTCACTTCAATCACTATACAACCCTTTACAACATGATTTATCTGAGTTTTACAAGTTATTTGGATAATTTTTCTAATTGGAAGTATGCTTTCAGGATCAAAGATTCATCAGTAAAATGCTGTGCGGGCTGTTATCTATGCAGCCTGTATATTCGAAATTATTCAAAGTGATAACAAATGACAATTTATATTTCAAAAAAGAAGAAATACACCATTTCCATTTGTCAAGTCGGAATAATTCGTAGGAACTTTTTCATTTATTTCCTAGTTTTTGACATAAAAAGAGAAAATTTAAATTTTTCTCCTGAGAAATATCAATAGTCATGGTAAGTTATACATTTCATCTTTGCATTAAGAAAATGAAAAAATGTAAGGATGAGAAATTTGCATTTATCTTCATGAATTCTTTATGGTGGCTTTTCTCCGAAGTTCATGTTTGCTTTTGATGATCAAACACAGCAGCAATACTTTGTAGTATGATTGAGAATATGGGGGAATATCTTTATTTATCATTGGTATATATATGAATATATTTTTCTCTTCTTCTGACATCAACTTCAACACATAAATTTACCAGAATGAATAAATGAAACGCTCTTCTCTTCTTTTAGGTAAGAATAATATTTCTTTCTTACGTAGAATTTCCGAAAAAGATGTCTCCGGTGGTTAATAAAGGCCGGAAAAAAAACTGAATTAGTGGTAGAAGTCATTTCTAGGAAAACGTCTAGATCTAAGGAGTGACGGAGACTAATTTAAAATTCATTTCTCCGCACTTCTCACACGGAATACAATCGTTAACGGCGACTAGAAAACATACGTTGAACAGTTGATTCTCGTTGGGGAAAACTATTTCTGGTGATGGTCCATGATTGACTATATATGATTGATGATATGATGGATTTATTTTTCTTATTACAGCACGTAGTTGGGCTAAATTATACATTTTTATAATTTATTATTACTGTTATTGTCTTTTAAGTAGGGGTGGAGGTGTAATAAGTGTAAAACTTTGATTATATCTTCTATTAGATATCGATTTGACGTTGTGGGAGAAGACCTAATATTTAGGAACATATACTGCGCAATGATTGAGAAATATTAACTCGATACGTAGCTAGACAATACTACAGTCCCCTATGATGACCACTTCACTGCAGTGGAACCTTCACTAACGGACACTTTTCTGATACCGTGGAATAGGGCTTTTTTATGTATTTCACTCGCCGTTAGTGGACAGTAAAATCAGGCAAACTCTAATTTTTTTTTCCAAAATCTAATTTATTAACTTTTGTTCATAAATCCAGAATTTATCAAATTTAATCAATTTCTCTATTAACTGAACATAACTTTAGTCCAATATGGCGATTCCAAATGGTAATGCTGGTTTTTGTTTGAACATGTTGATGTGTGTCAAGTAAGCCAACATTACACAAAACTGATAAAAATAATTTTTATGTTCTACTCTATGTGTAAATATTCTATTTTCCCAAAATTAAAGCTACAATCTGAAGAAACACGGTTTCAGTTTCGACTTTTTATAACTGCATAACGGGGAAAAATTAGCATTCAGTATATAACTATTATATTTTTAAATTTGTTTCAAACATGAGTCTTTATACAAGGGGTGTCTCATGAAAATATTCCATAAGGGATAGAGATTTTCCGACCTATTCTAAAATAAATGGAAAATATTAATAAATGATCAGCAAGAAAAAGTGTAAACATGACTTTGCCGCCCTTTCCTCTGTAAAATTCTTTGTAAAATATTTTGTTCTTCCCTGGAAGATGTCACCCCCAAAAGATTTGCCGCTCGGGGCAGTTGCTCCTCTCTGTCCCACTCAAGTTACAGCCCTGCTCTCTATATCAGAGCAGAAGTAATTCTCTCTGTAATATTTGGATGATAATTGCTTTACACATTTTACATATCGAGAGATCTACATTTGTACCAACTCTATCCATTTCCTTTTACACGAGAATTGGTTATTTTAGTACTTGGAATTATAAGAATCATTAAGAAATGATGAAATCAGTAACAAAAAAATCATAACAAGGAAGAAATAATAACAAATAATAATCAAATGATAATGAAGAAATGATAATAAATTAAAACTATTAGAATATAATAATAACAATAAATAAATAATAATAAAAAATAAAAGTAATGTATTTTTTTAAAATTCAAAAATGGCAAAAACAAACAATTTTAACTCAAGATATTTTCGATACAGACATTCATACAAATGTTACTTGGTGAATCTTCTTCAGTATACAGTAGTAAAGAATGGAACAAATTTTACTGATCAAAATTTTTCCGAAATAAAGCAACATAAAAAAATTTAGTTTCCCTTCCCCCCGAATTATCATTTTATGTAAGGTAAACTATCACCTAAATTTAATTCTTTTCTGATTTTGCTTTTTTGATATTTTACTATCAATTTAGAATCAAACGTAGCATTTTTATTCCTTTCGAACATTTCGTAAAGTAACGCTTTTTTTTATTTTGTATTGCTTCACATACCGTCGATACCAGGAGCTTTCACAACCAAAAATCCACTCGGAAATGTTTCGACCCAATAATACTTGTCTTAATAGATCCAAATACGTGTTTACGTTTTACACTCGAAGGCCAATTTTCTTCAAAGAGAGTGAGGGATACGGTAATATACCCCTTCTATCTTTCGAGCGGAATCGATACTGTAAAATAGACTTAGCCTACGAGGAACAGACACGCTATCATCAACTCTAACCGAGTTTATATTCCTTGTAATGATTCAAAGTTGTTGACATTTCCCTTGGTACATAGAAATACGCTCCTACGCTCAATTATCTGTTTCATTCACGATCTCAAATGTCTTTAAGACCTTCCTTCCAGATATTTCTCTCGGTATAGATGAGGACTACTTTGATCGAATTCGGCGAATTCGGGTGAATTTCTTCGCTGTCTTTCGCGCGGAATGTATATCATATATTATAATGTGCTTCCGATGTACAAATGTCTCCCCACGCATCCAATTTCTTGAATCACACTAATTTTCATTTGAAATTACAGAACGCGTTGAATAGGCCCATGCTGCCAAAATACATATTCGTATTAACATTTTGCAGTATTTGGCAGCGGTACGCTCAAAAGTTAACATGAGTTTCTTATATTCTCCAGATGAAGGAATTGCATATTTTGAGCTCGTTTCGTCATTTAAGGAGTCTCATACCTTTGAACTTGGTGAAAACTCTGCTCTAATAGAAATACCATTAAAAAATACTATTCAACCATTATTTCAAATATTTTCTACGCGTCTTCTTGATTGCATGTGCTATCTCTCCTATGTTGGTATAAATATTTACATAATTTGGATACTAGATTCTTGTAAATTTTCAAGAAAAAACCATTAAAAACTGCATGCGCGCATGGTAAAATATCATTACATCAATGTAATTGAATAAGAATCGATTCAAAATACCCTATATACTCGTGTATAAGCCGACCCCCCACCCCAACTTTAGGACCATCAGAACCGCAATAAGTTGAAAACCCGTGAATAAGCCGACCCCAAAAAATATGAGCATTTCAGAGAAAAAAAAATCATATTTTCATGCAAAATGACTATGGCTTACGGAATGGCTTACGGAAATTTTCAATAGAAAATGATTCCAACTTTTTAATCCGTTTCTTCTGAGTCTCCAAGCTCATCGTAATCCATCAGATCATTATAAGGGGATGCGACATCTTCGCTTTTATCCTCATCTGGTCTGTCATCGCTATTGCCACTTTCAAAGAGGGATATCATCTTCTGTTCCGTCTATCGCATTGCTGATGCAACATTTTTTGAAGGATCGGATGATACTTTTGGTGGAAACACAATTCTACGCTTCATGTACGCATTGGCCAATGTCAGATTTCTTCAAGGCACCACTTTCAGTAGTTTCTTTATGATCAAAACCCCTCAGATGATCTGGGAATGCGCTTATCCCACTAAAGTGACTTGCAAATGTGCCGTGGGTCACTTAAGTGCTGTGGAACTGTTTCGTACATCACTCAAGTGATCAGGGAATGTGCCAGTGGCCATTTAAGTGATCCGCCATTGTGCAGCGGGCCACTTGAGGGACCTCAAATCATGCCACGGGTCACTGAAGTTACCGTGGAAATGCGCCGCGGGCCGCTTAAGTGATGTGGAACTGCACCTCGGGTAACGTAAGAGATCGGTTCATGAGCTATTTAGTTAATTTTTAAAATGAATTAGGAAAAGTATTGTTCATAAATTTAGGATTATACATAATATTTATAAATGGAATAAGAGGTTTAAGGTCACGAGCTACATCAGATGACTCCGAGGACCACATTTCGCCCGCGAGCCATGGGTTGACCATATATGACGTACCGTATTAGCCCCGTTCACATGGGAAATAAAAAAAGCGTGTTTCTTCAAGAATTTTCACCAATGACTGCTCTCCATTTCTTCCCTTATAGGCCGTTCAAGTATTACGTGATCATCGATGGAGGGGAGGGAGTTTCCGATTTGCTGACTTTTGATGAAAAGGGGGAGGGCGGTTTGGATAATGCTTTCGTCATCAACCACCCTTTATGAAAATATGAAATATTTTTAATGGCATCTTAATCGGTGTTTCAAAAACTAGAGAAACCTTTCGATAGTTTGTGGGCACTTGAAGTGACATCCCCTCCCCTATTGATAAGTGCCCTACAGAACCACTTTAGTGATCTCTAAATGTTTCGCGGATCCAAGTGATCTGGAAATGTGTCCGGGCCGCTTAAGTGCTCTGGAACTGTGCCACGCATCACTTAAATAATCTGAGAATGTGCCGCGGGTAATTTGAGTGATGTAGAACCGCACTGGGGGCCACTTAAGTACTCAAAAACTACGTCACATGTCACTCAAGGGATCTCTAAATGTGTTACGGATGGCTTAAGTGTTCTAGAACTTTGTCTCGGGTCATTTAAGGGATCTGAAAATATACCACAGGCCGCTTAAATGGTCTGGAATTGTACCACGGGACACTTAAGCGAACTGTAAATGTGCCGCTTAATTCATTTTCGCAAAATTAGGTTTGAAGAGGGCAGGCCGAATCAGATAACCCCCACATGGCCATACTTGGTCCGCGGGCCAATGGCCTTTATGTGATTTATCATTATATAGCTTAGAGGGTGGGTCGCAATGAACTTATTAAAGATAAATTTTAAGTTCATAACCTTCAAATGGCATTGAAATTAACAGAAATTGATTATAATAACGTATAAAGGTATTTTCTTCCGAAATTTCAATTTAAAAAATTATTATTTTTTGCATTAAAAAATGAATTTTTGATCAATTTTGGAGGGGGGGCACGAGCCCCCCTGCCCCCCCCCATGTGTACCTCTCTGATCCCACCAATATGCGTTATGATTCAGAGGGGCAGAGCTGGTGACGGATTTTTGCTGACAAGTGGGGAGGGGTATTATTTAACGGCGCTGCGGTCGGCAACGCCTATATGACACAACAAGTGTCTGGCATAGTTGTTAGATCGGTTACTGCTGCTACAATGGCAGGTTATCGAGATTTAAGTGAGTTTGAACGTGGTGTTATAGTCGGCGCACGAGAGATGGGACATAGCATCTCCGTGGTAGCGATGAAATTTGGATTTTCACGTACGACCGTTTCACGAGTGTACCGTGAATATCGGGAATCCGGTAAATAATTAAATCTACGACTATCAGCGTTTTGCAGACTTTTGCTGACAGGGGGAGGAGGTGGGGGGGGGGGAGTCAAAAATGCCTAAAAATTTGCTTACGCAATACTATGCCCCTTACGAAGGAAAAAAAGTCGTCAAGCGGGTGCAAGAACTCCCAATGCTACCGCAATATTTGCAATATTTGTGAACACAACTATAGAGTATGGTTGTCAATTTCTTAATGCGACCCGAAACAAATAATAAAGTGCATTCACACACACACTCACACACACACAGATTATAGATTTTATATAGTCCACAATGAAATCTATCACACACTTTTCTGGAAGTATGCGTAAAATGCATCCGTGGAATAAAATTTGCGAATCTGGATCATCAAGCTATTTTTTTTTGCTGTTGTTTTTCTGTTTAAAGAGTCGTCAACAATATATTCGTAACAGTCAAAACAATCTCCGTGATAAAAAATTGCAATTTCTTTTCCAGATCCAGCAACTTTCCCCAAGTGTTTTTTTTTTCATTTGAACATCAGGAAAAACATTTCCCTGATGAGTTTTTTCTTGTATATATACGCAAAAGTTTTTTTAATACTCATACTCCCAAAATAACCAACATAACACAGAGGGGAAAAAAACCGCGCCAAATATTTATACAGTAAAATTTCCTATTTCTGCTTCCTAATCCTTCGGAGATTTTCTCTATTTACCAAATCCCTAAAAATAAATAAGAACCAAAAATAAAATGAGATTATTTTTGTGTGAATGTTTTCTCTTTCTTTCTAAGGTGCATGCGGTACGTACCCTAATATTACCCAGCCGTGAGAAAATTGATTTTTTTTTTCCGTGTTTTTTTTCAAATGGTGCGTATACAGAAAACTTCAGACGGTAGCATTTTTTTCTCCCTAGTCAGTTCCTGGGAAAATTGCTTGGTTTTTCAATCAGAACTGATCCATTTCAAGCGCTACGTGTGTTTTCTCGGTTGTTTCTCTCTTCCAATCAACTGAATAAATAGAAACCATATAAAATATGAGTTTATTTTTATAGAAGAAATTGTTCCTGAAGTGTTTATTCTAGCAATTATAGAACTCTTACATCGTTGCCGTTTAAAGATATACAAGCTGGTTTGATTAAACTTTTTATTACGTTCGTTCGGACTCAATTTTTCTGAGTTTACTACTTTCGCTATAATACTGTATAACCATTTACATTATTTTGTCATCAATTTTTTTTTTCCAAAGATTTTTCGGAAATGATTGATATTGGAGAAAGAATGTTCACGGACTCTTCATGTAGGATGAGCTCTAAATTTTTTCTCCATAAATTTACTGTTTTTTTGAGATTTTTTCGAAATTCCGTTCTTATGGAATATTACTCGTTTGGGGAGAGGCGTAAAAAATCACCTTTTGAGAGACAGCATCGAGTACAACAAAAATCGATTTTTTTTTTCGTAGAGAATTTCTATGGGAGTGAAACAAATGGAAAAGAAAGATGATGTAATATTTGATAAGCATTGTGACATTTCTTCAGGCAGTCTAAGAAGAATTTTGCCGTAAAATTCAGCTTCTTTTTTAATGGTTTCTCTTTCTTTCTAAGGCGTAGTACGTATCCCAATATTACCCAGCTGTGAGGAAAATTGATGTTTTTCGTGATTCAAATGGTGTGTATACAGAAAAATTCAGAGTAAATATTCATTCTCTAGTCAGTTCATGAAAAATTGCTTGGTTTTTCAATCAAAACTGATCCATTTCAAGAAACGTGTGTTTTCTCGATTTTTTTTCTGTCTCGTCTAATCAATTGAATAAATAGAAACTATATAAAAATATGAAAGTTTATTTTTTATGGAAGATTTGGATCCCGAAGTATTTGTTTGAGTAATTATGAATTCTTACAGCATTATTGTTTGAAGATACGAGCTGGTTTTATTAAAATTTCTATTTACGTTTATGTTCGTTCGAACTTGATTTTTTGGAAGAGTTTACTATTTTACTACTTATACTACAATGTAATTATCCGCGGAACAGATATGAAGTATTTCTGCCATGGTTACCATGACCCTGTATTTTATGGAACATTCCGATAATTTTGGCCGTCCAAACTTTTTTTTTTATAAAATGCCTCGTTTTTTCCCTAATTTTTAACAAGGATTTGTTTGAAATCAAGGATTAAACGAGTTTTACGATTGACTGTATGAACTAAATTATGATAATTATGATCCTATATCATGGTTAATTACAGTAATGTATAAACATGCTAATCTCACATATTTGTCAAATGTATATATGTGTGCATTTTTTTTTTGGTGATTTTTTTTAACGAACGTGACGTGAGTGGCGTTTATTCACGCCCACTATTCACGATTTTCAGCGATAGCAGCAACACTTTACTTGCTTTTGATTCTTTTTCGTTGGCTATAATTGGTAAATTTGTTTGCCTTTAGCAATTCCTTTGATGGAAGGCTGTAATTGGCGGCTTCGCATGCCCGACATTTTTTTTTTTTTGGCTTAAATTGGCAACTTTACGCATAGGCGGCGATAGACTTGGAAGTCGGGGGGGGGCACGGTCATTATTGCTGGGGGGGCAAGATGATTATGATGTCGATTCATCTATGCATATATGCGTTAGATCAGTCGACTTCACCTTTGATGCTAGGAGGGCAATGCCCCCCCCCACGCACCCCCCCGTATCTCCGCCCATGACTCTACTTGCCTTTGGAAATTTTGTTGGCTGTAATTGGCAACTTTTCTTTGGCAATTTTTTGGCAGGAATTGGCAACTTTGCTTGCCTTTAACAATTCTCCGAGATAATAATTGGTGATATTCAAAATTTTCATGAAGGATATTGTCAGTCTACTCATGTGTCGGGCCAGAGTTTGTGCACCCCTGATTTACGTTATTGTGTCATAAAATTGTTTGAAAGTTTTTTTTTGAAAAGTTATTGATTAAAGAAAGAATGTTCACGGACTTTTCACAAGTAGAACAATTATTAAATTTTTTTCTCTATGAATTTAAACTATTTTTAAGGATGTTTTAAACATTTTTTATCCTCTGAATATTTTTGTATGAGTTTTGTATTTTGCTAGTACCTGCATTTTTCGGTGGTGATTTTTCTGAGTATTATTAGGGAAAGTTTACATACTCTCTTCCATGGGTAATAGTTGTGATCCTTAATACGGTATAATGCTAATTGTATAGACAAAAAATGCCATTCTCGACAAATCTGCTAATTATTGCTAAGATCGCTGAAAGCTGTTACGAATAAGAGGCTACTGCAAATCGCGGTAAACAAAAACGTATTTCAAGACAAAAAAATCATTACGATTGAGTCTTCATATTTCATCGAGAAGAATACGGGAAAATCGGATAAAAATGTGGTTAAGTACGGGACGTCACCCATTCTCACCGAAAACATTGCCATAAGTCAATAAAATCATCAATTGTTGCGGAAATAGCGGCCGATATACCAATGTATGAAAAATCTCAGGTTTTAGTAAATACAAATTCGAAAGAAAGCATCGTCGTAAAAACGAAACAGTTATATAAAATCAGTCGGAACGACCAGGAATGTCCCGGATTTTAAGGGACATTCCGTCGTTATATGCATTTAAATTTATGTGTCATGCGAAAAATGCGGGACATACGAGCACTGTGCTCATGCTGTAAGTTTGTGATTCATCGAATTGTTTCAGACATTTTACTGGCCCTTGGGTTCAAAAAGGTTGAGAAACGCTATTTTATAGCATTTGCATAAATTATATAGCATTTAGTTTCGAATCTGAAATCATCATTTAATTGGCAATGAATGATGTAAAATTATGTACTAGACACGTTCATTACTTAAGTATGAAAATCTTTCAGTCGTAGCGGAAAACACTGTAGATTCTGTGCTAACATCGACTAGCGTCTGGTACAACTCCAGTGTAAAACAACACACACACCCACTTATATATCTTACGCAACGTATCTCGGATCATGTTAATACACGGCTGGGAAGATTAATTGTTTGAACACACATAACTATTACCTCGCACTTGTAATTGGCGTCTTTCGAGTTGTTTATAATTAACCGAGAAAGCCTGGTGTTTTCCCGAAAATACATGAACGATAGCTATTTTAACACCCCGCTAATAAACAGATTACCGAAGTCATGTTACCGAAAACTATGTAAACATGGCAGAGAGGTGAGAGAATTGTTTCGCGGGTCGCTGGTTAATGAGCGGGAACGGGATGGTTTCGCGAACGGAACACGGGACGCCGAAAATTGTTAACACTTTGTTCGCATAAACTAATTAACTCTTTTTTTTTCGCTTTCTTCTTCGAATGCCGTTTTACGAGAGAATAACGCCTTATGAGAGAGTTTTATTTTTATCCTCTTTCGTTTTAACGCGTCATTCGTTAATATTGCACGAGTTTCCGCGGATTTCGTCGTTTGGAAACCGAACGTTCATCACCATCTTAAATGAAAAGAAGTTGGAGGAATGAAAGTAACCGACATTCCGCGGTGTAATTTAGTTATTTAACAGCTTATTTATTTCCAGAATAGTAAACGAAAATAATAAAGTTCCGGGAAACGTCTGCGTTTAGCGCGAGTTTTCTTCGATCATTTCACCGAGCTTAATGGAAGTTTCTGGAAATTAGAATGTAACATATGTCGCTTCTCTTGTCACGAGAAGCATTTCTTATGAAGTAACAGCGATTACTTGTTCCCAGTTTTGGATGATTGCATTTTGAATTCCACGAGGCAATTTGAATTTTTTTTTCTCAATTGGATACTCCATGTTTCTGTGTCTAAGGTCGAGATCACACTATGAAAGTTTTTTAGCTGGTTGATTCAGCTATTTGATGTTTTATTCCGTGATGTAATAACATGGTCAACAGTTAACAAATAATTAACATTTATTTAATTAACTTTTGAGAGCGAGAATCAAGCGACCGACTGATACAACAACAACAAGAAAACTCTACAATATTATAGTACATTCGAGAACATTGGTCAGAAACGTGAGCGCGTTTTAGCTAGTAGAGCCGAAGTGGGCGCGCGCGACACGACTGCCATCTCGAGGAATATTCGTCGCCACAATACTCCCCCCGTAGATTAAACGCCCGCCTGAAAACGGACTACGGGCTTAATTTTGCGGCCAGATTTCGTGTTACATGCATTAGGTATGGGCACATTAACAACACTGGGAAAGGGAGACTTGTTGGCTTCTTGCTGGATATATGCAGGCTTTACCCGATCAATAGAAACATAAACTTTCTTATTGTTAATTAGTAAGCAAAAATTTTTAGAGTCTCTAGATACGACATGATATGGTCCTTGATATGGAGGAACCAATGGACGTCTCACAGCATCAGTTCGTAGAAAGACGTGAGAACAATCCTTCAAGTCCTTTGACACGAATACTGCTTGTTTGGCATGGTTAGAAGCTGGTGTTGGTCGCAGTTTGGACATGTGTTGGCGAATCCTCTCGACGAATACAGGTGCTGGAACTGGCAGTTGGTCAGAACTTTGGATGAGTTCTCCGGGAAGTCTGAGGACAGTTCCGAAAACTAGTTCAGATGGTGATGATTGCAGATCTTCACGAACTGTTGATCGAAGAGATAGCAACACCAAAGGTAGAGCCTCGCTCCAATGCACTGGGTCTACTGCCATCAGAGCACTTTTCATGGTTCGATGAAATCTCTCTACCATCCCATTGGCTTGAGGATGGTAAGAGGTAGTGCGAATTCGCTGAACACCGAGTAATCTTGACAAGTGCTGGAAAAGATGAGATTCGAAATTCGTGCCCCGGTCAGTTGTGATGACATCAGGAATGCCATAACGGGACACCCAGCAATTGATGAATGCTGAAGCCGTAGTCTCGGCTGTTTGATCCGGAATAGGAACGGCTTCAGGCCAGCGTGTGTATCTATCGATGCAGGTGAGCAAGTAGGAATTCCCATTAGATGGCAGAAGGGGGCCGACAATGTCAAGATGGACATGGCGAAATCTGTCAGATGGAAGCGGATACTCTGCAAGAGGAGACCGCGTGTGCTTGTGAACCTTCACCTTTTGGCATGAAATGCACTGTCGACACCATGCAGAACAGTCTTTTCTCATGGATTGCCACACGAAACGTTGCTGCAGGAGCTTCAAAGTGGCCTTGGCACCAGGATGAGACAGTTTATGGATTTTGTCAAAGACAACCTTGCACCAGTTACTTGGAACGTAAGGTCTAACACGTCCATTAGAAACATCACAATAGATGGGTGTATTGCCAGTAGGGAAAGTCACAAGACGCAACTGAAGATTAGTGTTTGATGTTAGCAGATTTTGTAAGTCCTGATCATTTTGTTGATCAGCAGCCATGGAATCTAGGTCTAAAGAATCGGATAGTTTTATTTCGTTGATTCTAGATAATGTGTCAGCAATAACGTTTTCTTCACCCGATACGTGCCGAATATCAGTGGTGTACTGACTAATGAGTTCTAGATACCGTGTTTGACGAGCAGATGATTTCTCTAGCTTTTGATTGAACACAAATGTAAGAGGCTTGTGATCGCTGAAAATAACGACCTGTCTGCCTTCTAACATATGTTGGAAGTGTTTGACGGCCAAATAAATTGCCAAAAGTTCACGATCAAATGTGCTGTATTTTGTTTGAGTGGGAGAAAGTTTTTTAGAAAAAAAACCAAGAGGTTCAAGTCCTTTCTCAACCTTCTGTTGCAATACAGCGCCTGCTGCAAAGTCAGATGCATCGACCATCAGAACCAATTGAGCATGGGGCTCTGGGAATGCTAAAGCAGTGGCATCAACAATTAATTGTTTGCACGATTCAAAAGCTTCTTTAGTAGTGTCAGTCCAATCGATAGGGGTTTTGTCATTCTTACGTTTATTGCTTACGAGAGCATATAAACAAGATTGTTTTGTTGCAGCGTCCTTCAAAAATCGGTGGTAGAAATTTAGAACGGCAAGAAAATTTCTGAGTTCTTTAACTGTCTTAGGCAAGGGGTACTCGACTAAGGTACGAACTTTGTCAGGTAAGGGAGAAACTCCTTTTTCTGATACCAAGAATCCTAAAAAAGAAATTTCGGTAACTCCGAAAACGCATTTGTGCAAGTTGATTACTAGTCCAAAGTCCTGGAGTCTCTGGAAGAGCGTCTCTAAATGTTGCTTATGGGAAGAGTCATCCTCAGAAAAGATGAAGATATCGTCCAAATAAGCGAAACAAAAATCGAGATCGCGAAGAATGTTGTCAACAAAACGTTGAAATGTGCTTCCAGCATTTCGGAGACCATATGGCATCTTCAGAAATTCGAACAAGCCAATTGGAGTGGTTACAGCGGTTTTTTGAATGTCCTTGGGCTCGATGGGTATCTGCTGATAAGCCCTGACGAGGTCAACTTTTGAAAATATCTTCTTTCCTCGCAATCCCAGTATGAAGTCGTGGATATGGGGGAGCGGGTACTTATCAGCTACGGTAACTTTATTGAGCGCTCTGAAATCCCCACATATGCGCCAAGTACTGTCTTTCTTTTGCACAAAATGAATGGGGCTGGCCCATGGGCTTTTTGATGGCCTCAAAATACCTTGATTCATGAGCATTTGAAATTCGGTTTTCAAAGCAGCGAGTTTTTCGGGATTGAGTCTCCTCGGTTTCGAAAATACTGGAGGTCCGGTTGTTTCTATACAATGACTCAGCATGTCATAACCTGGCTTGATTTGGGGATTAGAGCCCAATAATTGGGGAAATTTACGTACAATGGCATCGTACTGTGATTTCCCATTGACAATAGATAAACTCGTATGTGGGCATTCAGCAAATGAACATACCGCTGATAAGGATGTTTCGTTATCGCGAATACACTTATTTTTGACGTCGACTAGTAAGTCGAATCGTTCAAGAAAATCGGCACCCAAAATTGGGGTAGAAATATCGGCAATAACGAAATTCCATGTAAATATTCGCCTCAACCCAAAATCAAGTTCTAGTCTGAGCTTACCGTAAGTCCGGATTTCAGAGCCGTTCGCTGCATACAGCTTGAATTCCGTAGGAAGACATTTCGAGGACGTTAGCCGTTTGGGAAAGCAACTAATAACTGCACCGCTGTCCACTAGAAATCGTGTTCGAGTTTTGCGTTCGAAGACGAAAAGTCGGCTTGTTGTACCACAGCCTGCCGCCGACGAAGCAGCTGCGCCGACTAGTTTCCCGTAGACCAGTTGCAAGGAGTGACACACTTGCGAGCCTTCTCGCCGAAATTGTTGTGGTACCAACACAGCCCTTGAGAACGTGCACTGGATCGGGATCGGTTTCTGGAACGGTTGCGAAAGCGAGTGCGGCTGCGACTCGAATGAGATGAATTGTTGCTGCCAAATTGTTGAAAAGCATTTTTCAGTTCGGCAATTTCTGTACGGAGGGTGCTGACCTCGGAATGAGAATCGACAGTCGCGACTACGGTACTGTTTCTGGATACCTCACAGACTTTATCGGCAATTGCAGTAAGCTTCCGAATATTTGTAGGTTCATCACTACAAGCACTGAGAATCTGCTGTACATGCGAGGGTAATCGTTGGGTCCACAACGTGCAGAGTGCGCTTTCGTTTAGTTTTCCACCGTTGAGACTTTCCATTTCACAAAGCAATTGTGATGGACGTTGATCACCTAAATGCAAATCGTTGAACAATAATCGAAGTCGTGAACTTTCCGATTGCTCGAAATATGCAAGCACGCGTTTTTTGAGCGTGTTATAGGCATCAGTGGTGGGTGGCTGAACGATAATGTCACGGACACATTTCAAAACGTTTGAATCTAATGACGCGACAACAGAATGGAATTTTGTTAAGTCATTAGAGATGCCAGAAACTAAAAATTGTGACTCCACTTGTGCAAACCACACGGCAGGATCCGTTTCCCAGAATGGAGGTGCCTTGAAAGCAACACGGCACAAATCGAAAGCACGTGCGTTGACATCAGCTTGAGATGATTGATCCTGTTGTGCATTCGGATTTGCCATGATCAATTAAGAGCAGTTCAGTTCACTAAATTGTTGAACGTGAAATAAAAGTTTCGCCTACCTGAAAAATATTAACGGCAAAAATCCGTGCTAATGAGAAGACCACATGGTGCTGATAAACGAAAGTAAAGCAGGTGCGATAATATCCATATTGAAACGGCCGGTTGTCACCAGTTTAGCTGGTTGATTCAGCTATTTGATGTTTTATTCCGTGATGTAATAACATGGTCAACAGTTAACAAATAATTAACATTTATTTAATTAACTTTTGAGAGCGAGAATCAAGCGACCGACTGATACAACAACAACAAGAAAACTCTACAATATTATACAGTACATTTCATTTTAAAAAAAGCGTGAGGACCTTGCGCAATAGAAGTGAAACTTTGGATTGTTAAATCTAATGACTGACTGCTAAACTATTTTGTTCGTGCCAGCTGAAACGAGATACAGTCGAATCCCGTTATAACGAACACCAAGAGACCGGAGAGATCACTTCAGAACGAAATTTCGTTATAAACGAATTCCAGGTTCATTGTAGCATTGTTCCTACGTAAACTTATTTGGGGGATTACAAATGTGTTCGTTAAAACGAGATTTTCGCTATAATGGTATTCGTTAAAACGGGATTCGACTGTATATAAACTGGTGACCAATGAAAAAATCGTAACCAGTCTTCAAAAAGCAAATGGTAGATGCCATACTCTAATACTGTTTTGATCAACCAGGCAATTTATTGGTTATAACTTAAAAATAGCTTCCAATTCAGAAATTAGCCCGTGATTATACTTGAATTTGAGAAAGCGTGCACTTTTCACAAAAAATCGTAACTCCGAGTACACGTAACTCTGGGTTAGCGTAAGTAGGGCTTTATTACTGAATACACCCCAACCTACACCAAACCAACCTTATTTCCTTTACCTTACACGTCCGACCGTCTTGAGTTAGATTAGTTTTACCCTACCGTTGTAGGGTGAGACAGCCTAGCGCTGCCGTTATGCAGTACTTCGTCCAATGCTACAGATCTGTATCTACAGCAAGAAACCAGGCGACGGATATTAAAATAGTGGCGCCGCTCTCGAATCTGACCTCTATGGCACTAGACTCGGGGATTTATCACGTATCGCCCCGACAGTTTTTGTACTGAACAGGACTGTAGCGTCAGATTTATTAAATATCTCGTATACCTTAATCGTGGGTCGGAGGTGCATCTACGAGATTACCCTTACACAGTCAAGTCTCTCTCAACAAACCCACCAACCCATCTGTTTCTCGAAACTTAATCACGCACACCAGTTATTAAACACAACCAGTTTTCAAGAAAAGTAAAGTTTTAACAGCTGGCTTATGCGAAGATATATTTAGGAAACAGAGAAAATTCAACTGAACTTGCGGGGAGTCAAACCCACGTTCTTTGAAAGATGTGACCACGTCCACAAAAGGACGTAAGTTCGATTCCCCGCAGAGCAATTGAATTTTTTCTCTGTTTCCTAAATATATCTTCGCAACAGCCAGCTATTAGAAATCTTCATATGGATAGCGGAGAGTGACATCATCATCAGTAACCGAAAGTTTTTCACTTTTTGTGACGGTGTTCTTTCACTCACAGAATTTCACTGCTATGTCTCGCTGAAGAAATTTCACTTCAAAAAGTATGAAGGTAGAAAACAAAAAACCCAACAAATGGCCTAACAATTTCGCTCACATGTTAAAGCTAAGAATCTCTTAACATTGCCAAAAGTTCACGATCAAATGTGCTGTATTTTGTTTGAGTGGGAGAAAGTTTTTTAGAAAAAAAACCAAGAGGTTCAAGTCCTTTCTCAACCTTCTGTTGCAATACAGCGCCTGCTGCAAAGTCAGATGCATCGACCATCAGAACCAATTGAGCATGGGGCTCTGGGAATGCTAAAGCAGTGGCATCAACAATTAATTGTTTGCACGATTCAAAAGCTTCTTTAGTAGTGTCAGTCCAATCGATAGGGGTTTTGTCATTCTTACGTTTATTGCTTACGAGAGCATATAAACAAGATTGTTTTGTTGCAGCGTCCTTCAAAAATCGGTGGTAGAAATTTAGAACGGCAAGAAAATTTCTGAGTTCTTTAACTGTCTTAGGCAAGGGGTACTCGACTAAGGTACGAACTTTGTCAGGTAAGGGAGAAACTCCTTTTTCTGATACCAAGAATCCTAAAAAAGAAATTTCGGTAACTCCGAAAACGCATTTGTGCAAGTTGATTACTAGTCCAAAGTCCTGGAGTCTCTGGAAGAGCGTCTCTAAATGTTGCTTATGGGAAGAGTCATCCTCAGAAAAGATGAAGATATCGTCCAAATAAGCGAAACAAAAATCGAGATCGCGAAGAATGTTGTCAACAAAACGTTGAAATGTGCTTCCAGCATTTCGGAGACCATATGGCATCTTCAGAAATTCGAACAAGCCAATTGGAGTGGTTACAGCGGTTTTTTGAATGTCCTTGGGCTCGATGGGTATCTGCTGATAAGCCCTGACGAGGTCAACTTTTGAAAATATCTTCTTTCCTCGCAATCCCAGTATGAAGTCGTGGATATGGGGGAGCGGGTACTTATCAGCTACGGTAACTTTATTGAGCGCTCTGAAATCCCCACATATGCGCCAAGTACTGTCTTTCTTTTGCACAAAATGAATGGGGCTGGCCCATGGGCTTTTTGATGGCCTCAAAATACCTTGATTCATGAGCATTTGAAATTCGGTTTTCAAAGCAGCGAGTTTTTCGGGATTGAGTCTCCTCGGTTTCGAAAATACTGGAGGTCCGGTTGTTTCTATACAATGACTCAGCATGTCATAACCTGGCTTGATTTGGGGATTAGAGCCCAATAATTGGGGAAATTTACGTACAATGGCATCGTACTGTGATTTCCCATTGACAATAGATAAACTCGTATGTGGGCATTCAGCAAATGAACATACCGCTGATAAGGATGTTTCGTTATCGCGAATACACTTATTTTTGACGTCGACTAGTAAGTCGAATCGTTCAAGAAAATCGGCACCCAAAATTGGGGTAGAAATATCGGCAATAACGAAATTCCATGTAAATATTCGCCTCAACCCAAAATCAAGTTCTAGTCTGAGCTTACCGTAAGTCCGGATTTCAGAGCCGTTCGCTGCATACAGCTTGAATTCCGTAGGAAGACATTTCGAGGACGTTAGCCGTTTGGGAAAGCAACTAATAACTGCACCGCTGTCCACTAGAAATCGTGTTCGAGTTTTGCGTTCGAAGACGAAAAGTCGGCTTGTTGTACCACAGCCTGCCGCCGACGAAGCAGCTGCGCCGACTAGTTTCCCGTAGACCAGTTGCAAGGAGTGACACACTTGCGAGCCTTCTCGCCGAAATTGTTGTGGTACCAACACAGCCCTTGAGAACGTGCACTGGATCGGGATCGGTTTCTGGAACGGTTGCGAAAGCGAGTGCGGCTGCGACTCGAATGAGATGAATTGTTGCTGCCAAATTGTTGAAAAGCATTTTTCAGTTCGGCAATTTCTGTACGGAGGGTGCTGACCTCGGAATGAGAATCGACAGTCGCGACTACGGTACTGTTTCTGGATACCTCACAGACTTTATCGGCAATTGCAGTAAGCTTCCGAATATTTGTAGGTTCATCACTACAAGCACTGAGAATCTGCTGTACATGCGAGGGTAATCGTTGGGTCCACAACGTGCAGAGTGCGCTTTCGTTTAGTTTTCCACCGTTGAGACTTTCCATTTCACAAAGCAATTGTGATGGACGTTGATCACCTAAATGCAAATCGTTGAACAATAATCGAAGTCGTGAACTTTCCGATTGCTCGAAATATGCAAGCACGCGTTTTTTGAGCGTGTTATAGGCATCAGTGGTGGGTGGCTGAACGATAATGTCACGGACACATTTCAAAACGTTTGAATCTAATGACGCGACAACAGAATGGAATTTTGTTAAGTCATTAGAGATGCCAGAAACTAAAAATTGTGACTCCACTTGTGCAAACCACACGGCAGGATCCGTTTCCCAGAATGGAGGTGCCTTGAAAGCAACACGGCACAAATCGAAAGCACGTGCGTTGACATCAGCTTGAGATGATTGATCCTGTTGTGCATTCGGATTTGCCATGATCAATTAAGAGCAGTTCAGTTCACTAAATTGTTGAACGTGAAATAAAAGTTTCGCCTACCTGAAAAATATTAACGGCAAAAATCCGTGCTAATGAGAAGACCACATGGTGCTGATAAACGAAAGTAAAGCAGGTGCGATAATATCCATATTGAAACGGCCGGTTGTCACCAGTTTAGCTGGTTGATTCAGCTATTTGATGTTTTATTCCGTGATGTAATAACATGGTCAACAGTTAACAAATAATTAACATTTATTTAATTAACTTTTGAGAGCGAGAATCAAGCGACCGACTGATACAACAACAACAAGAAAACTCTACAATATTATACAGTACATTTCATTTTAAAAAAAGCGTGAGGACCTTGCGCAATAGAAGTGAAACTTTGGATTGTTAAATCTAATGACTGACTGCTAAACTATTTTGTTCGTGCCAGCTGAAACGAGATACAGTCGAATCCCGTTATAACGAACACCAAGAGACCGGAGAGATCACTTCAGAACGAAATTTCGTTATAAACGAATTCCAGGTTCATTGTAGCATTGTTCCTACGTAAACTTATTTGGGGGATTACAAATGTGTTCGTTAAAACGAGATTTTCGCTATAATGGTATTCGTTAAAACGGGATTCGACTGTATATAAACTGGTGACCAATGAAAAAATCGTAACCAGTCTTCAAAAAGCAAATGGTAGATGCCATACTCTAATACTGTTTTGATCAACCAGGCAATTTATTGGTTATAACTTAAAAATAGCTTCCAATTCAGAAATTAGCCCGTGATTATACTTGAATTTGAGAAAGCGTGCACTTTTCACAAAAAATCGTAACTCCGAGTACACGTAACTCTGGGTTAGCGTAAGTAGGGCTTTATTACTGAATACACCCCAACCTACACCAAACCAACCTTATTTCCTTTACCTTACACGTCCGACCGTCTTGAGTTAGATTAGTTTTACCCTACCGTTGTAGGGTGAGACAGCCTAGCGCTGCCGTTATGCAGTACTTCGTCCAATGCTACAGATCTGTATCTACAGCAAGAAACCAGGCGACGGATATTAAAATAGTGGCGCCGCTCTCGAATCTGACCTCTATGGCACTAGACTCGGGGATTTATCACGTATCGCCCCGACAGTTTTTGTACTGAACAGGACTGTAGCGTCAGATTTATTAAATATCTCGTATACCTTAATCGTGGGTCGGAGGTGCATCTACGAGATTACCCTTACACAGTCAAGTCTCTCTCAACAAACCCACCAACCCATCTGTTTCTCGAAACTTAATCACGCACACCAGTTATTAAACACAACCAGTTTTCAAGAAAAGTAAAGTTTTAACAGCTGGCTTATGCGAAGATATATTTAGGAAACAGAGAAAATTCAACTGAACTTGCGGGGAGTCAAACCCACGTTCTTTGAAAGATGTGACCACGTCCACAAAAGGACGTAAGTTCGATTCCCCGCAGAGCAATTGAATTTTTTCTCTGTTTCCTAAATATATCTTCGCAACAGCCAGCTATTAGAAATCTTCATATGGATAGCGGAGAGTGACATCATCATCAGTAACCGAAAGTTTTTCACTTTTTGTGACGGTGTTCTTTCACTCACAGAATTTCACTGCTATGTCTCGCTGAAGAAATTTCACTTCAAAAAGTATGAAGGTAGAAAACAAAAAACCCAACAAATGGCCTAACAATTTCGCTCACATGTTAAAGCTAAGAATCTCTTAACACACATCTCTTTTAAATTAGTTAGAGACGTACTTTTTCGGGCATTTGAGTATGTTTTTGAATTTGTAGTGGCAGAGAGTGCATAGCTGGAATGAATATGTTTAATACGGTGACGCATGTTACGACGGGCTTCAATCATTCATAGGTTCGCCTTCCCGTTATGAAGTTAAGAAACCTAAGAAATATAATTTCAATTGGTACACAGGGAAAACACCTAGTTATGGACGCCGGTGAAGAGTGACGAACATTTGAATCCCGGATTCGGTTTGAAGTTTTCTACAATAGTTATATAATCTACAGTTGGAAATAGACTTGAAATCCCTACTACTACTACTACCAAACCATACATGTACCTCTTCCATATTCCTCTGCGGAACTTCTAACGAATTGATACATGTTGGAATGTGCATATCCGTGTTGTGAACCTAACGTGGAACTTGTTTGTTCCACTCCACTTAATGCTTGTTACAGTGCTGCCATCTGCCTCCTATTTTTCGAACTATGTGTGAAGTGTGTCAACCAATGATTGAAGATTTTGCTGTTGTAAGCCTGCTGCTCTCTGTGGCGAGACTTTTCAACCGGAAGATCGGCTTACATTCTCACCTCGAGGTAAGGAACCATAGAAAACCAACTTAGGCGACCACCATTGTAGCGATGGTGGGGTTTGAACCCGGCCACCGCAATGAGAGTCCATCACTATATGACCCCTCGACCACCGCAGCGGCACTTGAAAGGCTTGGGGGAGGGCACCACATTATGATGATGATTAATGTCAATATACATTATATCAGTCGCTGTGGGCGACGCCATTGACGCTGAGGGGTGGGGGGAGAATGCCCTCATGCGCTTCACCCACCGTATATCCATCTATCATAACCTAACATTCCAACATGTACTAATTCGTTAGAAGTTTCGCAGAGGATTATGGACTATGGACGAAGTACATGTGTGGTATAATAGTATAGTCTAGTCGAAATCTGACTGTGATACACCGTGATATATGAAGCTATTCTGCTCACTACACATGGACGCACAGCTTCAAGAGCTGGCGCTGCGCGATCTTGTGGACATTATGCTCGACTCTCATCGCGAGGATCCAGGTTTGAAGCCCGTTGGTGGTACTTTAATGGTCGGCTGAAGTTTGTTTTTAGCGGTTTTACCAACTTCAAGGTGCGAATGTGAGCCGTTCCCCCATTTGAAGAACTCTCTCCGCAGAGAGCTGGCAGATCTGCAACATGATACTTACGTGGTAAGAAAAATCTGTCATTTGCTATTTGCACTTCAAAACAGGAAAGGTAGATGGCAGCACATGTATACCACGAAACTAACATAACTCTGACGACATGAATACGTTGAGGCCACGCATATGCATAAATACACAGAACATTTTGACGTGAATACGTCTTTCAAATCACCTGACGATACTTTACCGTACACCAACTCCGATCATATATCGCCATACGGCAATTTCCAACCACTAGAGTTGGGTTGGAAATGAAGGCTCCACTTAACGGTCACCCTAAGCTCGGTAAGTAAAGAACTTGTTTCTGATGTTCTTCCCCGGATCCGAACCGGTGGACCTTCATGGTGGAAGACGAGCATCTTACCACTCCACCACTTGGACTCCATACGATACTGGTAGCATTCGCAAAAAATTGCGTGACTAAATTCTTGAAATGCTTATATTCAAGTGCCTAACGCAAGTCAGAAGCAATGGTATCGTCAGATGCACATGGCGATATGTGCACCCAGTGTATGATATCACTCCAGTTTCAATATCTCTTCCCATCAGCAGGCCTGCGGCACTGATTCGTAACAATTTTTTTTCCCGCTGTATCTCGAGAAGTTCACAACGAAAACAGAGGATAATCGTGTCGTTTGTTAGCTACGCCAAAATCAAAACCGATGAAAAGGCTGGCGTGTCATTATCGTCGGCTTTGACATAGTTTCATTATGTCTGTTTCTAACACGTGATTAACGGCACCAAAAACGTATTCACGTCATGTTTTGCGGCCGTGTCTTATGACAAAGCCTACCTCAATGTTTCTTTTCAACTGAGACGAGGAGGGAGTCTCGTGGTTGCGACGAACAGTGACTCATGTTTGTGAATAGACCTTAAATATGATGAGAAACAAAAACAATTATTATTTTTATTTTTTTGTAGAATCGATTACACTTAATCTTTTCCGATATAAATCAGAATTCTTCTATAGAATTCTTCTAATCAGAATTTTGATTTATATCGGAAAAGATTTAGTGTAATCGATTCTACAAAAAAATAAAAATAATAATTGTTTTTAAAATTTCACTAAGGATAGATTTCAAAGAGTCATAATTACATAATGTTTCTCATAAAAGTCAAGACAATATTCCTCCAGGCAATTATCTATTCCGAAATAGTTTAAAAAAAAAGAATAGCAAAATTAAAAACACTGGGAAACCATTGAGGAAGCGAAACCGCAGAATAAATGTCGGTAACGGTATTTCTCGGATAAGTAGATTTTCCTTCCGAATCGCTCCCAGACAAAATAAGTTTCAGACCATTAATTTCTACTAAACCAGGATATCGTCGAAATTTAATGTATTTATTTGAAATAGCCGGAAGGTTTTGTTCTGGTGTTCTGCGAGGAATTCAAATCTCAATCAAGAATTATTGGCGAGAGAGCGTCTCTGCAAGACGAATTTCTCCTACAGTGAGATGGAGATACGGTATAGAGAGATCTAGATAAATGTAAGGGTAATAATGTATATTATTCGAGATGCATAAATTTAGGTATTGTCTAAAGGTGACGAATTGTACTGTTGTTCATGTGAAAATTTTTTTTAAAGGAATTGTAGTGTATGTCTTATTAACCCCGCTATTATAATTCCTGAACCGTTAGTCTGGTTCAGGGTTTCCAAAACTATGGGTCGCAACTTCTGAGGGGTTCGAGTTATTAAACTAGGGAGTCGAGAGGAAATTTTCAAAAGAAAAACAATTGATAAGAAATTTATTTTCATATATCGCATCGTAAATACAGCTATTTATAACAAGTGAGGAATGAGCCTTGAAATTCAAAAAAATTACTTTTCCGTAATTCAGTAAAATAATGCATTTTTCCCCTTGTATTACAATAATTTTTACTGAATGCGACTGTAGGACTCAAGGACTGTGTAAGAAATTGAATCGTATATATTTTAAAGGAATGCTATTTTTGATTTGAATGGCTTCTAGTATAATGTGTGATAATATTTGAAACATTTCTTCAGATTGGAACCTACTCCTATATGACTATAAAGAGTTGGTTATGGAATAACGATGAAGTCACACCTTGTTTAAGGTTACATAAAATGAAACTCGGTTGAGTACATTTATTAAGATTGGCACAAAATGTATGCGATGATGTGGCAGAATTACTAAAGCAAACGATCTATAAGGAATCGGGATACAATTTTCTTAGGCTGTAAAAAGTCACCACGGGCATCTAACTTCTTGAGAAACATATCACCACTGAATAAGGATTATAGATGGTTCGTTACAACGGTAAATTGAGGAAGAGCTGCATAAAGCCAAAATGAATGATGAATTAAACCAGTGCTCTTCAACCTTTATGACACTGCGGGTCAAAAAAAAAAACTTCAACAAAGCCCGAGGGGCCAACAAGATATACTGCCGTGTGATTCACACAGTGGCGTCTATACGGGTAGGCGAATGGAGTCCCGAGTGAGACAAGGGCTCTAAAGTTATTGGAAAATTTTACTTTTTCTGAGATTAATTTTTTCATTGATTCTGATTATTCATTGATTCCGAATTTTCATTAATATTTTGGAAATGTTTTCATTAATATTTTAATCTACTGCTGTGTGCAGTAATGAGTCATTTGCCGCCGTTGGCGTTGTGGTAATTCTTCGGTGATTTTAGAAATAGTTGGTAACTTTACTTACTTTTGGCATCATTTTTGGCAATAACTAGTGATATCCCGTATTTCCGTACTTGGAAACCCACTATTCCGTGTTTTTTTTTTCTAGAAATATGGTTAGTTTATGCTAGTGACAATTCTACAGCCACTGATATGTCACCAGGTGACTTTTATTCGTTCAGATCTTCTTGAAACCTTTAAAAACACGTAAATGAGCAAGAGAATTGAAATGCAAAAAAACCACATCACGTAAAACATGCCGGTCGCTTACCATGATGACTTTATACATATTGCCCAATGTGTCGTTGTAGTGGACCAACCAGTCTGTACCCAGGGACGGTATTCACTATTTTCTCAAAAATTTGGTCACCTCTCTGAATGCCTATAATGAACTTTTCTTTCAAGTTACGCATACAGTTCAATGTAATTTTTAATTTAATAATAGGCTATTAATTGAAATTGTTTATGAAAGTGATTTTTAGGGAAAAAAAATTAAACCTAAAAGTTCCCCCCTTTTCAAGAATGTTGAAAAATGAATGATAGCATTCAGTAACTTTCAGGTTGGTTCGTGGAGACAAAAAAAAAAGTATTTTCAACAACCAAAAACAACAAAAAGGTCAAAATAATAACTATACTGCGAATAATTTTCAATTATAGATCATCTTAGACAGTTTAGTAAACAGTTAAATCGGTTGCACGAATTCAACAGCCATTTTGTATCTGTCATGTAATACATCAATTCTTACGGATTTTTTGAGTGTAGAACCAGAATCCGCTGTTAAAAATGCACTGACACGTAAGGCGTGTTAGCGCATCTAATTCTATATTTAATTCTACAGCGTGTCTAAATTCTATGTAATTTAGATTTTTAAATATGTTTTTTTTTAAGATTCTTCGGTTGATTATTGAGAAATATCGTGACGAAATAAATTTATAAAATTAAATCTGGGACTATCCTAAACTATTTGTAATCACACATAACACAGGGAATCTGTAATTCGGAAAGAACTAAATCACTAACGGACAGTGGATCACATACACAGAAACGTACGATTTTATAGAAGAGTGCAGACCTGATTACGACATATCACCTAACGTCATAGAGTAGAAGGACAAGAAATTACTTTAATTACTGCTTTCTTAACAGCAAGCTAAATTTTTGAGTTCTAGGTTGAAAAAGTGAATTCTTCTGCTGAAGGAACAAAGATTTCAAGTTTCAGATCAAGAAGTGACTGTTTTTCTATAGATTTTGGAATTTAATGTCTGTATGTTTCGACATCAAAGGACTGATGATGGAAATGGGTGTCCATAATATACCCCACAGGAAAGGTGACTATTTGAGCCGTCCAGTTGCAAAACTCGTTAAGCGACAACCATATTTTTTCACAGAAAGTGAAAAAGAAACTTTTGTACAGTATATCTTTTGAGCTGACGCTTGTTAAAATGTTAATGCTGTGAAGTTAAAATTTTAAATTCCAAGCAGCCAGTTCTAAAAATATACTCTACAAAAGTTTCTTTTTCACTTTCTGTGAAAAAGTCTGATTGGCGCTTAACGCGTTTTGCAACTGGACGACTTGCAAAACAACTAATCAGAAACAGAAATATTCAGAAATTACAAGTAAAATCAGCCTAAAAGCACTATTATTGCTTAATGGTAACGACTTTTAGTGCCTGTAGCTTATGCAGTAGACAAAAGAGTAACATGTGAAGGCATGACTCTGCTACTGGAGGCAATCAGATGTGAAAATCATGGATGCCGATACGTTATGATGGTTGCTGCACTTTTCACATGTTTACAGGGTAGATTCACAAAATACTGTTGCTTCCTTTTCTGTCTATGGGACAGCACAGACACCAAAAGCCACTACGAAGCCAAGGAGTGGCCCTAAAGAATATTATATATCATTGGAAAGGAATAATGTAAGAAAATACTCCATTGGTTGACTCAAGTAACAACATTTTACTTTCACTTCATGTCCAGTTGGGCGTAATTGAAGATTAGATAAAGGTCAGTTTTTTAATCATTTAAACGAAATATTTCTCAAATTTTATGAGGGAAGGCTGAAGGAGCATATTTGGTGGACATTAAATCAGAAACCTGTTGAAAGATCCAACTTTCGATACCAAGCTGGGAAATCATGAATTAGCTGCTTAGTCCTGTTTCAAAATAGTTACGTTATCTACAGCTCTATTGGCAATAGAAAAGACGATAACTATGTTTCCATAGTGAGGGATTTGCTAGACAACAAGAACATGGGATCCAAGATGTCACTAAAAATTCACATTTATTCTGATTTGTTTCCAAAATTGTGGGCGCTTTTAGCGACGAACAATTTGAACGCTTCTACCAAAGCATCCTCACTACAAAGGATAGTTATCAGAGGCATTGGAAGCCTCTAATGATAAGATAATACTGTTGATATTTTAATCAGGGTGATTGATGATGCACTGCAAAAGAAGAAATGCACTCGTCTCATTTTTACAAATAAAATGCTCGATAAAATTTAGAAATATATTATTAATTTGCGTGCTTTTACAGAAACATTAACTGGAAAATATCAGTAAACTCTGAAAGTTTTTTTTTTTTACTTAATTCAAAACCAGTCAATGTTAGCCAACATTGTATTTTTGTATTGTTGTGATAATTGTGTATCTCAGAAATGTGACGTGAGAGAGAAATACTGATTTTTTTTAAATTGAATTCAGCACCCCAAAATTAGGTAAATCCACCCATTTGCTGAGCAGATACATCAAAAAAGTTTCATTTTGTTGACTAGAGTGTTATCAAAAATATTATACTTCAATGAGGTTTATTATCTCCAAGAAAACAATTTCTCAGGAAGCCCAACAAATATTTTAGTCAACAGAGAGGAGAGAAAATTACACAACATCCGTACCACGTGTGAGTAATGAAAAACACGAGTGTGTTCGTAAAAGATAACTCCCGTGTTATCACATGTTCTTTTTTTTTTTCCAGCTCCTGATAACACTTTGATGATAAACAGAAACGATTATCACTTCACGTAACCGTAATTCCAAAAAATAAATAAATAATAGCCGAAACAAAATAATTTATAAAAATTCAACTTACGCCGTCATTAGTCTTCTGATTTGATGAGAAAAAAAATCGAGAAATAATCCTTTTATTTCTTTTTCCTAGTTTCAAGGAAATTCCAGAAAAGATGTGGAGAAAGGTAATGTTATAAGGTCCATTCAACTTTTTCTCGTGCTGTTGACGATGCGCACAAACATTGAAATAGAGATACGGACGAACGAGCGAAACTGAGATCCTAACCCTCTTGTTGCTTCAGCTAAAAGTGAAGTAGCATTCCGCGTGGCGCGATCTCGTTAACAGGTATTCCTCCTACTCTTTTCATGGGAACAGAACAGCTGCGCATGCGTATCACCCCCACGAAATAAAAACAACAATGTTAAGGATGTCGAGAGGAAAATGAAATAAAACAGAAATGTATGTAGTATGTGTAGCCCCCGACCTTCTCCTTCAAGGTAGTAAGAAATATTGTTATAGTCCAAGAATTATTTTTCCTATATCTTATTCAACGAAGAAAAAGTAAGGGAGAAAGTCATTATTAACTTAATATAGTACCGGGGTCACATAAATTTCACTAATTACGAACGAGTTTCTTACTTATGGTGAATAAAAATTTCGTCTGTGTAAAGTCTCTTACGTCTGTAAGAAACGCGACGCTTTTGCGGGAAGAACGCAACGCTCCTCGAATGATAGAAAAAAGTTATTAAAACGTTAATTAGTACGATGATGTATTACTTAATGAATATATTTCTATCTGAGGGACGCAGAAATCTTAAAAGTATCCTTTACCTATTTTTATAATGCACCTGTTTTTAAAAATAGCGGAATATACTCTAAAGATATGCTAATATGCCCTAAATTCTTTTATTCTGTTTATTTATTTTTTATCATTATTATTATTGTTTTATTTTCCACGGTAAATATGCTGATTGTACCATTTTATATGGGACTATGTTATACTGTGTGGTGCATAGGGAGATGTGTTTGTGACACAAAATTTAAAAAAAAAAAAATTAAAAAATATGCACTAAATAGTACAAAAACATGCATTAAAAATTTACAGAAAACCTGTTAAAATTCCAAAATAGGTAAGAAAGAGAAAGTATGCATTTAAAAAACAAATAACCACACATAAAAAGCAAATAAGATTTTTAAAATGGATACAGTAGACTCGATAATCCGGCCCTGCGCTAATACGGTGTTTTTTACGCCCCCCCCCCTCCCCCGCACCAAGAGCAGGAAAACATGTCACTGCATGTCTTTGCGCAGAAGTTTACATTATTTAAATGGGCTCCTTCAATTGACTACCGATAATGTGGTGATTTTGGTAAACCGGTGCACCCTAGTCCGATAGGTGCCGAATTCAGCGAGAGTTCACTGTATTTTATATTTCTTAGAGCGTATTTATTAAAAATATATATATATAATCACATGCGAATGGTTTATGCATGTTTTTTATGCAGTAATTTCTAGTTATCAGTAGTTTTTGGGAATTTTACACTTTTTTTGGGGGCGGGGAGGAAATTAATCTGAATATAGGAATGAAGAAAACGTGCACATCTGTAACGAAACAAAAATAGCGCCAAGAGAAGAAGAAAAACAGCGTCATCTGCTGTTGACTTAAAACATTAATTTATGAATTGACGCATATTACAGAAATATGTTTTGCCCGTATTCACCGACAGAGTTTAAACTACAACCGCAGGTTAAAGGATTAGAGATCGACACAGATCGGTAAAAATCCTGAATTTAACCAATCCGGGTCGACCTCCAATCCTTTCACCGGCGATTGTAGTTTAAACTCTGTCGGTGAATACGGCCGTTAATTTTTTCAGTCTTGAGTTAATTTACGTTATAATTAATTAATTCTTTTTATGTAACTTATAACAGTTAAGCCGATCTGCACAAAGATTTAAGAGTGTCGTCCATGTATTCCCACATCGAGGAACTATTTCGAAAAACAAGAAAGGTCGTGTCGCCAACATCTGAGAGAGATCTCCAATTATGATGCTCGTGAGTTTCTGAAACATCTGAGGCCTAAAAACATGCTCCATACAAAATATGTATCGGAATTTAGAAAAATGTCTGTGCGGTTGTGCATAAATGTATATATATTTTTGTAAACATTTAAATATTCAATGGTTCATCTATTAAGGCAATGTTTAAGACAATCTCATGGACGAAGACATCACATGTGTGACAAACTAGTGGATAAGACAATTTTCTGCAACAAAATGTTTTTTTTTTCTTTTTCTCTTCTCTTTTTCCCCTTCAAATACTATTATTTTATGTCATATTTTATACCAATGTAATATTGTGTTTTCTCCGTGATGAAAGGAGAATGGGGCTGTTTTGAGCTCGGCGCTCTGTCTAACGTTCAACGGTCCCTCAATCATCGAGAAATTTTCGGCAGTCAATAATTAATTAATTAATCTATATATATAAAATTGATTTTCTGTGTGTCTGTGTGTGTGTATGTTCTCTATACAAATCTACAATTTTAGATCGATCGTCACCAAATTTTGCATATATACCAAATGGGACCCGACTTGAACGATAGGCTACTTTAAAATTTCGTCAGCCCAGGGCAAATGCCCCAAACGGGCAAAAAAACTGTCCGGCAACAATGGTTTCTGGGCCTCAACAATCACTTTCCGAACGTTTACTTTGGTTACCGTGGTTCCCTAGCAATGCGTTTCAGACGTGTATATGCCTTTACAACGGTTTGTCACTTCTTTAATCCTGGTAGTATATGTATAATAGTTTATGCCTTTATAATGGTTTGCCACATTTTCAATATACCCTCAGTAATGAGGCTATTTGAATAGACGTCATAATCATCATCAGCATCGCTTTGAAAGTCAGGAAAAGGGTGATCCTCATAGAAATCAGTGCTAAAATTGTCGATTTTACTGTAGAAATGCGGAAATTAGTGGGATTTTCCGCCCCATCAATAATTTTAAAAATTGTATTGAATTCTCAATTTTTAAAATATTGAGGTCGCTTAGAGATATACGAAGCCCAGGAGATTAAAAATGAAGTAATTAGCAGGACCTACTTTTGAGTTAGACATTCATGTAATAACATTGATTTCAACTTTTTATTTATGTCTTCTCAAGCATGAAAATTAATGTCTCCGCATTGTGTTTTGATATTCAAACTGCATAAATTCATGTGGGGTAAGATATTTTGAAATTAATTATGGGCCCGTAAAAAGTACATTGAAAAAATTTCACAGCTATTAACGCTGTGGAATTTTTTAAGCATTTTTTGAAGCTGAAACTGGCAGATGGATAAGTTCGGGGGGGGGGGGTCGAAATACTGAGCGACCCTTAAAAAAGGGGGAGATATATATATATATTCATTTCTACGTTTCTTTAAATCTAGATTTGTTTATTTCATGAAGTCGCCATATTGGTTAACTGAGACACGGCTTGCATGTCCCTCAAAGAAAGAGGGAGATATCACGTGATCAAAAAAGCCTCATTCAGGAAAACCCGGGCAGCGCCGGGTATTATAGCTAGTTAATCTATATATATAAAATTGATATTCTGTATGTCTGTGTGTGTTCTCTATACAAATCTACAATTTTAGATCGATCGTCACCAAATTTTGCATTTATACCAAATGGGACCCGACTTGAACGATAGGTTACTTTAAAATTTTGTCAGAGCAGGGCAAGTGCCCCAAATGGCCAAAAAACGGCCGGGCAACAATGGTTTTTGGGCCTCAACAATCATTTTCCGAACGTTTACTTTGGTTACCGTGGTTCCGTAGCAATGCTTTTCAGACGTGTTTTATGCCTTTACAATGGTTTGTCTCTTCCTTAACGCTTCCAGTATATATGTATAATAATTTATGCCTTTATAATGGTTTGCCACATTTTCAATACTCCCGGTAACGAGGCTTTTTGAATAGACGTCATAATCATCATCAGCATCGCTTTGAGGGTCAGGAAAAGGATGATCCTTATAGAAATCAGTGTTGAAATTGCCGATTTTACTGTAGAAATGCGGAAATTTGGTGGGTTTTTCCGCCACATAAATAATTTAAAAAATTGTATTGAATTGAAACGCTTGCGCCAGTCCTGCATACGGGCAGTGACAGTAGATGTTTGTATACTGCTTTCTTTCGCCGATGACTTTCGCAAACTTAAACTCCTCCTGCCACTTTAAAAACTTGAATACCACGTTACTCTTCTTTACTCGCAAACATTCTGCACACGCAGATGTGCGTAATATTGTCTGCCGGATGATACTGATGGTCGATTGCCAGCACATATAACGTGCTTCCGAGTGTCTAACTCGGGCAGTGGTCCTCAACCTCTAGGAGCCCGTGGCACGGTTTCATTTCGGTTTTGTAAGTGGAAGGCCCGGTCAAACATACGACTGACATAAAATGAAAGATTGAAAGAAGAAGCTGCCATTCACTCGCGGCCCTGTATGAATAACGCCGGGGCCGCGGCCAGGCCCTTATAATTTCTATGAACTCTTACCTAGGCAAGTCCATTCCCCAGTAGGGTTAACTTCTTTACCTACGCTCCACCTCTATACATAAATTTCGCATCACTCATACAAAAGCGTAATTATAACTAGGGCTGGTTATTAAACAGTTAATCGATTAATCGGAGTTAAAAATTAAATTAAAAAGTAATCGCAGTTAAAAATTTTAGTTTAATTAATCGATTCACTCAATTCGATTAAAACTTTTGATTAATGTTAAACATTAAACATTATTTAACTTGACTTATTTGACTAAACCGATAAACGTCTTGAATTATGTTTATATATCATTAATTGACCATAACTAAAAATACTTGGATCAATATTTTGGTAGAAATTTTCGAAATGAGGAAATACAAGTTGATTCATCGAAAACTGGTGATAACGTAATTTCAGTTCCAAATTGATTTTGAGGACGGTTTCAGAAGACAAAACTAAAATTTATTGTCTTCACTGTGAACAGCACTTTTCGTACTCGAGAAGCATCAGTTCCCCACCCTCACAAGTACTATTTGAGAGCAGCCTCAACAGAAAAAAGTAACACTACGAAAAAAAAATCGAAATTAGTTTCGAAATCAGTGAGGAACCTGAAATAACTGATTTAAAAATAAATAAAAATACGATAAGATCCAAGTTAAAAAATTTCAAAGATTCCAAAATAAGATCCAAGTTAAGAAATTCCTGGATATGACAAGTACATTTTTCAGTATTCAAGTACATTGAGCATAATAGTTTCAAGCGAATCTTTATTTCTTAATCTATACATCCATTCAGTCGGTAAATGCGTGAAATGAATAGAACATACTTTTATCGATAGATAGAACCGCTCACAAACCCGGATTTATGCAAAGCACCTTACTTCCGTTACCTCAAAAGACGCAGAGTTGTGTCGGAAAAGTGGTGGCTTCCACGATTTATCCATCTTTCCAAAAACTGATAGTGGTGGCTTCCTTTGCCCCGTGCTGGCAAGTATCGATTCACTCGCTTCGTTTTCCCCATGAAGACAGCCACCAACTCAATGCAACGTACAAGACATTTGACTGAAATGAACAGCTAAACCCAATGACTAGGGAGAAAAATTACGCGTGCGCCCAGTGACACATAAGGGCTGGAAACCGCAGCCTGGGATTTCAAAAGAAGTGTGAAAAAGACTTGTGGAGCAAGTAAGAAGAGGAAGTTGGCATGTTGAAGTGGGGGAGATTTGAGAATGGTCTAAATACACAATGTATACAAAATATATATATACAATACCTCCACTGTGACGGGAAACGAGAAAACAAAGCCTCCGTCCACAGTGATAAGCAGTTTTGCTTCCCTTTCTTTTTACAGAATATGCAATATATACACGCACAGATGAAAACACACACAGCCTCCACTGCTACAGGAATAATCAAACAGAGCCTCCGTTGACAGTGCTGGGCATTCACATTTTAATTTTACTCACATATATTATTTGCGTTACAAAAGTTTCCCTTTTTTATACTATTGGGAATGCACATAAACATTACTATGAAGGTAGCACATATTATAGGAACAAATATTACCATGAGCTCATACAAATATTCAAGATTACAAAATTATTATCATACTATGAAAGTGCGACGGGAATAATCAAGCACAGCCTCCGTTCACAGTTCTGGGCGTTCACATTTGAATTACTCACATACATTTGCATAATATATAAATATATTATGTATATGATGTACGCTATTTACGTAATATAAAAATTTCCCTTTTTAAATATAATTGGTGATGCACATAAACATTACTATGTACAATACACATTGGGAACAAATGTCATTATGGGCACCTACAAATATTCAAGGTTGCAAAATTATTATTATCATAGCATGAAAATCTGTATACAAAAACATTTGTTTACTCTTCCGATTGTTTACGACAGGGTCGCTGAGTGTTGCATTCATGACAGGGTGTGTGAGGCTACTATAATTCTTTACTTTCAAAAATAGCTCACACATACACAACATCTCCTTGATTCACAATCATAAATTATACGGTATGTATTACTTAAATATTATGGTATAGGAACCTAAGTGCGCCCTTTTATATATTGTGAATCTGTTTCAGATTCTACTTCCTAATCACTAGTGGAATGTTCACTGCTTCCAGTTATTATCAGAATAGTTTCTTTATTATTCACCAGATAGCTCAAGACTTGTTGTAGTTTTCTCTGATCTCTTAGTAAAATAATTTTCCGTTTCCATCAGATCTCTCGTCCGTTTTGTGGTGCTTCTAAATGATATCCCTTTGTGTACTCACACTGTGTCACATGGTGTATTAAGCTTCCCGAATGGCCGCATCTACACGTGCTGCTCTGGCTGATTTTGAACCTTTGCATCTATTCACCGAATGAACCGTATTCTGTGAGGACCATTACTATTTCTCTCGGCATGACTTCTTTCATTTTACTCACTTTTGGTATTACGTCGAAGACCTTTCTTCCACTTGCGCATATTTGTGAATGGTATTGCCATTTCTCTGACCCTTCTTGCGAGAGCAGACTTTTAATGTAGGATGCCGGTAATTTTTCATTAGACGGTTTCATGTTGATGTTTTGTGGCCTCTTTTGCGAATTTATCCGCCATTTCATTCCCTTCAATGCCTTCCTGAGCTTTTACCCAACGTATTGTAATCTTCCTGTTGTCCATTAGTATTTTTCTAATGTCATGCACTAGGCTATGAGGGGATTCCACGTCCCGTATTTCCTGTATACAGGACATGCTGCTGAACTTTATAGTACATATTTTTATAGCATCAATTAATATTACATAGCTACAAATACTACGTTTTCTGTGAATCATTAGCAATTCAAAATATTTGATTAAAATTCCGGCTAATCATTTAAAATATTTTAATCGATCCCTGCCCTAATTACAAACACTGTTCCGTTTCTATTTCATCCACCATTATGAAATTACGCATCTTTCGTGTCTATACAAATAATTTAAAAAAGACCCATGAAAATTTTCATTCTACAAGTTAGTAAATCAAATCTAAAAAACACACCTTAAATTTCTTAGCTCTGTAAAAAATTTCTCGAAAAATATTTCTTAATGCAATATTCCCTGATAAATTCTCATTATATGTTTTGAGGCCATCTCAGAATCTAATTTTTTTGTTTTAATGAATTGAAAAGAATCTTCTGAATTTTCACTGTGTTTATTATCGAGTCAGTCCCTATACACCAGGGGTGGCCATCCAGCGGCACACGTGCTACAAGTGGCATGCGATGGGAGTGGCACGCGAGCGCTTTCCAAAATTTATAGAAATTCTTTTCCATTCTTTTCCAGCTTAAATAAATGCTCATAAAGCGTTCAAAAATTGCCATATACCAGTTTTGAGTGTGAAAATGCAGTATGCCACAAAATGAAAAATCTAAATTTTTATACGGTTCTCATGTCCTCTAACTTCCAAATAGAAATTGTTTGCTCTGTCTTTGGTAAGCACAACAAAAAAAATTCCTTGTTTCTAAGTACAAGATTCACTGAGATATTTGAATTCAAAATCGGTGAAAAGGTGAGAAAAAAAATCGCACAAAAACTACTAACGGACAAGGCATCTTTCCTTCATTTTATGCGGGTTTTTCTTACATTTTCTTAGTACAGTATTTGAATTCAAATGTCTTAAGCGAATATTGCAGTTAAAAACATATGATTTTTTTTGGTTTTTGCTCTGAAGAGACAGGGCAACAACTTTTTATTTGAAAAATGTAAAGAACAGGAGGTCTGTATAAAAATTTAGATTTTTTTTTAGTTTCAGACACACTTTATTTTCACTCTCAAAACTGTTACAGAGTGATCTCTGAACACATTAAGAGGGATTTTCTAATTTAGAACCCCAGCTCTTCGACGAACAGTTTAGAAGATAATAGCAGAATTAGGATTTGCAGGGCACCCTGCACGCAGAGAGAGAAAGAAAGAATCTCATCATTCAGAGGTATGGAAAATTTTATTTTGCTGCTTAGAGACGAATTAAATATTTTACTGCGTATTTTTTCCTTGATATTAAATATTAAACAAGAATTTAATATATTTTCCCATGAATAAAATAAAAAATCTTGAAAAAATACGAAGTTATTTTCACAAGAGACAAAAAAAAAATCAAAAAACACATTTCTGTATGTTTTCTGAGGCAGTAATTAAAATTCATATATTTTTATGGAATTATAAAAACTTGAATTAAAATTATATTTACGATCCGAGATCCGAAATTAAAATTTTTTTTGATGTGGTCGTTACTTTTTAACCGTCATTAAATCCACATCAAGCTGTTTAGAAGCATTAATATTTCATATTTCTGTCCAAAAAAAATTTATAATTTAATCCGACTAAATGCGTAGATCCGATGCGTTATGAATTGAGAATAGGATTACATGAATATATAATTCCTCCTTTTACTTACATAATGCCTTTACTTGTTGGTGAAATTCTGAGTAATCGAACGGAACAGGATTCATTCTCTCATGATAAGTAACTTAATGGAGATTCTTGAAGACTCGTTCTTACGTAAGTAATTGAATTTATCCGTAGAAAAGTGCATTGGGGGATCTTTGTTGTGCTTGAGCACTTTTGGAAGTTCGAAACAAACATCTCGTTAGGAATGCCTATTCATATTAGATGATGGATCGCATCCATTTTCTATCAAACAAGGAATTTTTGATAATATTTTGTTTTATACTCAAATATACTCCGTTCGTATATAAGTTATGTAAGTTAATTTTTTTTCAAAATATTCATGAGGTATCGAGTTTGAGAGGTAATAACTTTCACGAATTTTTTCTCAAAGTCCTTTTTTTTGGCAAAAACACTAGTACAAACTGATACAAAAAACTGGTACACAGAAATAAAAATGACATATAAATACATAGATTTTAAGAAAATTCAACTCTGTGACCCCCAAGGGACTAGAGTGTCCTCCTAGTAGGTCTAAAAAGAAAATATTCATTGTCTGTTGGCACATGGCAACCGTCATTCATTTTTCAAGGATTTTTTAAATTTATGTTATTATTAATATAATTTATCTTTTTTTTTTTTTTAATGTAAAGTAGCACAATGAACTAGTTAACATCAAGTTATGTGTACATTTGTATTCTACCTTATTAGTGTAATCGGTAATACATATACACTTCCCTTTTCTTCTACTCTTTTCTGATCAATATATAAAGTTTGAAATATATCTGTGGTGTATATCTAGTGCGGCCTAGAAACAACAAATAGTAGATTCAGTAGTGCCAGGAAGAGACAAGAGGAGAGAAGAATCTGGCAACACGAGGAGTTGGCACTTTTGGCTAGACCACGCTGTACTGATAGGACACTCTTCCGTCGCTTTACTAAAAACATGTAATTGTTCTTATATTATGTTAAATTAAAAAAAAGGTTATAGTAGATATATAAAAGAAAGGCCGACTTGAGTTCTTTTCCGACTCCGACAAACTCCCATATATCCATGCATCAATTTCTCTGATGGAATCCATGGGCTCCATTTTTCTGATGGAATCATTCTTGTCGCACCAGGGCCATTTTCTGCATACGAGGGCCAACTACACCGGGGCCTACTATTTATTGCCGATTCCGAACGGCAGTCTTTTTTATACTCATCGATGTGAGGGATTCCCTGCGGTAGCAATCTTTTTCTGTCGCCATGTCGCCGTCTCTGTTGTATAATATTGGCTACAATTAACCACTTTTTAATGTACTTCCGCGAGTTCGACTTACGCGCTTATTGTAGGTCCCACCTATCGCGTAACTCCAAGGAATTACTGCATCTACTACCGAAATGTCTAAGAATTATTAATACAAAATATATCACTTCGCAGTAAAAATTAACCAAGTGTCATTAGGTAAATAAAATATTCAATAAATTATGCATGATTCGCGCACAAATTACATCGTCGGTTTTAGAGCTTTGTATATTGCAATGATAATTCCATAGAAATTATATTGGTGTAACAATTCACCTAAAATTAATGACACTACGGAATGCATTTTCACGTCGATGGGGGGGACAAAGAATTCCTCTAATGCCGAAGTATTAAAATGATAGTAACAGCATTGAAATTTCTATTCTCCGTCATGTTTTGGTTATATGAGTATGTGGGTACAGAACTTAACGACTTCATGGAATTCATGAGAGGATGGCTGACTTCCGCTGTCGCCGAGGAATTTTTCAATTAGTAGTTCCAGAGACGATAAAAAAAAAAAAAAGCTCGTGCAATTTTTATATTAAAATGTCACATTCCGTGCTAGAAAAAATAACCCCATGTTACTTCAAAGAAACGCTCTGGAATTTCCCAAAAACTTGAGCTTTTCTTTATCTTAACGATATTAACGTTATTTCCAAATTTTCTGATTAAAAGTATCGGTGACGCATTGATACTGATAAAATATATTTAAGGTCTCTAAACGTTGAAATTCTATATATTTGTATTTATTATTGGAGTGTACTTGGATATATATATAAGAACATTTGAAACTGTATAATAGGGTGAAGACCCAAAAAAATGGGAAAAGACCAAAAAAAAAAAAACTTTTTTGTAAATTTTCCTGTTTCCTGACCCACCAGATGGTTCTGTTTAGTGAAAATAACAGTGTAAGAAAATCTGAGCGCAATCGCTCGTCTTCAGATTGCACAAACGGTTTAAATCTTCATCTACTGACGGTAAAGTACCACCAACATTTCAACCCCCGTAATAACATCCTTTACATGCACTGTTGAGTGTTGGTATTTTGATGGATTGATGAATAAAGGCTTTATAACTGCTACACGATTATCACATCACAGCACAAGTTTGGGACTGCTAGTTATTTAGATATGATAATTAACAAAATTCTCAATATGTGGTTTCGCTGCTGTGAAACTGCCTCACACTTTTATGTCATGCAGTAAAACACTGCTTTTAACGAAATGTTCCGTAATATAAAACAAATTATGGCCCTCTTTGTATAAATAAATATTTATTATTATATGGATTATTCGACATATTTGAACTGGTATTTTTGTTTTTATGTAAGCGTGTAGTAGGGGTTGGACTGGAAAAAAAATTCTCGAAATATTCATATTGCCTGGCTCATTATATGGTGTCAACGGGCTAGAACACAATATCTTCGGATTTCAGCCAAAAATATTGCCACATTTGAGCTTCCACACCTCAAATGAATGCTCATTCCCATTTTTTTTAACGTTTTCAGGTTTTCTTTTATTAAATTAATTTTTGTTAATATGATAACACCGCTCCCCATTTGTTTTGTTGTCAAAGATATTTCAGCGGTTTTAGAATAATTTTGGGACTCTTATTCCGAATCTGGCATCGGTTTTGTTGTCAGATTGGCTTTAGTTTTTGAGACAAAGTGAAAATTAAATTTCAGTGGTAACACATAAGCATCATAATAATATGTCGAAACCAATTCCAGATTCGTAATCAGTGCCCCGAAATGACCATAAAATCACAGAAATATCTTTGCCAATGATTTTCTCTATTCATTTATAACTCGCAGTTTCAATGAGATCCGTACGCTGCTAGTGTAGTCGTCGTTGAAATTTAATTTTCCATTTATCGCAAACACTGGACCAATCTAACAAAACGAATGTTAGATTTGTAATCATCAGTCCCAATGTATCCTAAAATCACTGAAATATCTTTGAGAACAAAATCAGTGTTGAGCAGTGTTATCACATTAATTAACAATAATTAATTTAAAAAAAAACCATGGAAACGTTAAAAAAAGCAATATAAATATTCACTTGAGGTGTGAAATCTCAATGTGGTGATATTTTGGGCTGAAATTTGGAGGCAATTTGCTCTATGCTAGTCTGACACCATATGAGCCAGACAATATGGATTTTAAGAAAAAATATTTGCTACGTCCCTTACTCTACGCTTACATAAAAAAATAAAATACTAATTCTAATACGTTGAATAAATTATAAGGAATATTTATTTATTTTACCACACAGAAAGCCATAATTTGTTTTATTCGGGAACATTTTGTAAAATTCTTTCACAGGGGCGAAACGACAAACTGAATTTTGTTAATTAATCCCCTTTACGATTAGGGATAGATAGAGAGATAGAACCGCTCACAACATTGGACTGATGCAAAGCACCTCACTTCCGTTACCTTAAAAGAGGCAGAGTTATGTCAGAAAAGTTAGCAACGATTTATAGTGGTGATTCCCCTTGCTCGCAAGTATCGAATCACTCACGTCGTTTTCCCCATGGAGACAGCCATCAACTCGATTCAACGTACAAGACATTGGACTGAAATGGACAGCTGAACCCAATGACTAGGGAGAAAAATTGCACGTGCGCACAGTGGCACATAAGGGCCGGAGACCGCAGTCTGGGATTTCAAAAGAAGTGTGGGGCAAGTAAGAAGTTGGCATGTTGAAGTGAGAGAGATGTGAGAATGGTCTAAATATACAATGTATACAAAAAATATATACAGCGCTTTCACTGTGACGGGAAACGAAGAAAAAAGCCTCCGTCCATAGTGCTGGGCAGTTTTGGTCTCATTTCCTTTTACGGAATATGCAATATACACAAACAGAAAACACACAGGGCCTCCACTGCGACGGGAATAATCAAACAGAGCCTCCGTTGACAGTGATAGGCATTTACATTTGAATTACTCACATTTTAATATCAGGGACATATTATTAAAACCATTTCTGGAATTCCACGCATGTGGGTAGGAACACTTACATTATCGGCGGTGAAAAAAAATTACAAAAAACGTTCAAATTTATGGGTTTTTCTCTTTAATATGCCTGCCTTGGGCATGTGGTCGAAAAAATATATCCTGGTCACAATTTAGAGCATGTCGGACAATAAATTGATCCAGCTCCCCACAACATGGAGCATCTCCGAACATTTCTCAACCCGTGATTCACAGGCCATACGCATCTTACACAAATAGAGAAAACAAAAATACTTAATGTATTTAATTTTAATTAATAAACAATATTTCAATCCACAAAAATCGATAGTAATTCATACAAGTTGAAATAAAAAGTTAGACTGATATAATGTAAGTTAAAGGTTATATATCTATATATTGTCAAAGCATAATGGCTTAGAATCCTAGGAAATAACATTAAAAATAAGTCCTTCCTCTACCCAGCCTGGAACGATCACCGATAGATGGCGTCTTCATTTCCCACCCAACTCTACTGGTTTGAAATTGCCGTATGGCGATATGACCGAAGTTGGTGTGCGGTAAAGTAGTATTATGTAAGTTATGCAGTCAGTTGAATTGTTTCGGACATTTTACCGGCCTTTAGGTTCAGAACGGCAACGAAATGATGCCATGATGAGATAGCTAGATGGACTTTATGATAGACATATATATTACTAGATAGACCCCACACAAAAGTCGCAATTACCCAACGGCAGCGCAGTCTAATTCTATTGCATTTGGGTGGTATTTCATGGTGAGTAGTCATGTTTACCATCAAGAAAATGGCTTCGTTTTATATATACTCTGGGATATAATTTCAAAATTTCAACGTAGAGTTTCTAAACACCTTGTATGCTAAGCTAAGGGAGCATCAGTTTCATTTTATAGTCGTACGTCACCCGAAGATATTACATAAAAATTTCTAAAAATTCACCTCAGGCGGATTCAAAATTGCGTATCATAGAGAGAGAAATCGATCGGAAGATTTTTTTCCACAAAAAAATCGAGGTCAATGACACATTTCTCGGATGAGATAATAGAAGGGGAAGGGCGCTTTCTCTCCCTTATCATATTCGATAAATATTGTATAAAAGATCACTTTTGCCAACTCCGTTCAAAAGCGATTCTTTTCAGTTCTTGTCGAAGAAATGCATCTTGTTGACTTGAAGCTGTTTTTATTTACATTCGACAAATGATGCCGCTTGATTTGCCAATTTCTCTTTCTCTCTCTCTCCATCTCTCTCTCTCTCTATCTTGCACATTCTTTCTCATGGTCATTGATTGCCAAGTTTCTAGAGTTACAAAGTCCACACTTTGACAAATACGATCAAATGTTTGCCACAATCTACAAGCTAGAATTATTTTTAAAACTACAATTCGGACTATCGGAATTCGTATAAGATTCAATCTTTGATGGAATTTACGATATTTTTCAAAACCGTAGAATAAAATTTGGCTATTATAATCACTGATGATAAACAATGTGTGGTAGAGAGAGGTGTCTTCATCTCACTAATCTTAAACGTGTTAGTTAACCTAATTAAACAGTATATTTTGAATGCACAAAGTGCATTCCATAAAAACTTGAAGTGAAATCATAAAAAATCAAGAAATATTGGTACAGCAAAAATAAATTTATTCTTTTTCAAAGTAGCTTCTTTCAGATGACATTCAATGGCCCTGAGTTCAATCCACTTTCAGATGCAAGCAGAGAAAGATTTTTGTGGAATCTGTCTCTCAGAGAGAGTTGAACCGTACATAGCAGAAGTACCTAATAATTTTCCAACGGAATATCTCTCCTTCAACATCGGAAACAGCCAGAAATCGCATGATGCAAGATCCGGACTGTAAGGGGGTTGTGGCATGATTTTAATATTTGCCGAATATGTTTCAGTTTTGAAAAGTTTGTGACAACACATATCGTCAAAGTGTCGCGAATCGGTAGAAATTTCAGCTGTGCAGGCTGCTCAGTCATTTACTGAGGCAGCTTCTAGAAAAATTCTTCTCTGCTTGCCATGGAAAGTGGATTGAACGATGAGACGACCATTGCATACCATCTGAGAGAAGATACTTTGAGAGAGAAAAAAATATTTCTTGTTGTACCTATAGTTCTTGAATTTTCATGATTTTACTTCAAGTTGTTATGGAACGCACTTTTTAAATACAAATCCTCCTTGCTCAAGAATGGGTTCGGATACATCATGTTAGTTGACATCGGGTCATTCCATTCTGTTTCAGTAGGTGAAGCGGTCATATGGACCTGCTTATCAAATAATTCATGTTTGATGTCTTCAGTGGTATTTTGACATCCTTAGATTGGTTTATAGTGCTTATGTAGAATGACTAGATAAGAATTAAAGGTTTACTCCCGTGACTGGCCTAATGCGGGTCATAAGAGGGTTAGAAAACTGTGGCCCCCGTCGTTACCACGTACGAATGGAAAGACAAGAGAGTATGTGTATGTGTGAATTTGTGAGTGAGTGTTTGTGTAAAGTAAAAGTTTTGTCAGATTCAGGAGATTTTCTGGCACTGGAATTTGACACAGTTTTATAGGTAATGCAGAATGAAACCGAAGACACGGTGCAAACGACTTGGCGACTAAAAACAATTCGCACAAAATCAGTGTACAAGTAACTTGGGAGAATTCTCCTCCATATCTCTCCACAATAAAATGGACCTCTATTACCTTTCCATTACAGGGAGGAGGGTATTTTGAAGACAGATTCGGACTGTATATCTCTCAAGGATCATTTTTAACCTTTTGATATTAAATTTGAACGATTTATAGTTGAAGTAGGAGCGATATATCTCAGAAAGTGGTATCTTAGTGAACATTTAGGACATGGAGGAAGGAAAATGATAAGGAAGCAGTGATTTTCCCTTTCTTCCCTCTCCAGTCATCTTTCCTGTAAATGTGTCATACTATACGTTTTTCACTCAAACCGTAACAAAAGAGGAGAAAATAATGCTAAGCTAAAGAAAAATATCAATTTATCTGTTCATAGGGTTGCCAATGAAGCTTCTCTATGAAGGAAAATATCTTCCATCTGCTCTAGACCGGGATAATTCGCCCTTGCGAGGGAAGAGGTTCTGTTTAGACTCTGATTCCTACAATTACAGTAAAACAGCACTTTATGGTCACTCGTACGGATAAATAATAATTTCTTTTGAAAAATAAAAGTATGCATTCCAAACCATTATGCAATTAACGGTCACCCCTCTTTTACGGACGAATTTTTTTGGCGTCCGTAAAAAAAAGGGAGGGGTTACTGTAATAACATTGGAGTTTTGATACAAAATCATCCGTGTGTACGAATTAGTTTTTGTTTTTTTGTATTGGTGATGGTGATGCTTTCCATGATGCTGTCCTATCAAATATGTTATATCCAATTCCATTTAACTGGTTCACATAAAACTTACAACGCTACTATTTTCGTGCAACGGAAAGCAGTTTGTTAAATTACCGATCAAAGCAAAATCATGCCAGTAAAAGGTCGCCAATTCGGGTTATCAAACTGGCGATTTCTAACACTGTCAAAATGTACACTTCAGTTCAACTTTATAACATCACAGTCTCTTCCTGTTTTGCTTTGCGCCATAGAATGTTGTGATTTATATTAAATTAAAGTTTTTTTCCTCATTTGAGACCCATCGCTGTGTAATACAGTCGAATTCCGTTATAACGAACGCCAAGAGACCGGAGGAATCACTTCGTTAAAACTAAATTTCGTTATAAAGGAATTCCAGGTTATCTAACAATGTCCCAATGTGAACTTATCTGGGGGATTAGAAAAGTGGTGGTGAAAACGAGATTTTCGCTGTAACGGTATTCGTTAAAACGGGATTCGATTGTATAACGTTTTTTAAAAAATGGTTATTGCCCAAAATTCGTAAACGTACATACGGTAAAGACGGGATGTTTAAAATACAGAGTATGCGTATTAGAGTGTGTTCCGTACGCCTAATGTGGCGGCCTTTGTCTCATAGACCGTCCGTCGTAGAGGTGTGGTTCCAATTTAAAAATTACTCAAAATGTAATCATAAATCATCCTGTACCTGTTTCGAGAGTGAAAATACAGTGTACCACAAAACATTTTTTATATGAATTCCTTGTCCTCTAACTTCTAATTTGAAAATTGTTGCCTTGTCTCTTCCGAGCCGAACAAAAAAAACCCTATGTTTTTAACAAAAATATTCGCCGAGATATTCGAATTCAAAATTTCCATGCAAAAATGGGAAGGAACAACATAAATGAGAGAAAGAAGCATTTTCCGCTGGTTTATGCTGCTCTTCCTAAACTTTTGTCTGAATTCAAATATCTCAGTGAATATTGCAGTTAAAAACATGAGATATTTTTTTTTTTTTGGCTCTGAAGAGAGACGGCAACAAATTTCTAATTAGAAGCTAGAAGACAGGAGGCCGTAGAAACATTCAGATTTTTTTTATGTTGTGATATACTTTCAAACCGAGCACAACTCCGGTCTATCACCATGGGTAATTTACTACCGATTTAGTTCTGCCGGACGTTGTTGTGATATACTGTATTTTGACTTTACAGCGTGATTTTTCAACATATTTAAAGCATTTTTTAAACTGGAACCGTACCTCTACGACTAACGGTTAATGAGATAAAGGCCGAATTAGGACATACAGAACACCTTTTATACGTATGTCTAGTAATCTTAATAGGTATAAAGCCGTTTGTTTCTTCCTCACGTAGTTGGTATTCTCTGTTGGATATCTATTTTGAGAGGGAGAAACGTCACCAAACATCAGAGCTATTTTGGGATGAGAAGCAAACGCAAGAAGGTTTCCGTATCTGCAGAATAAGTAACGAATAAGTGAGCATTGTTCCGAACGAAGCTAGTACAAAACTCCTGGTGATACGAAACACTTTGAAACCAGTGTAAGACAAATCTTGTTTTTCGACGGCTTCCTTCGTCACCGATATTTCTCTACTATCCTCAGCATTTCCTTGGTAAGCAAAGGATACCGTCCGTATACGTAATTTCAATCTGTCACCTTCTTCGTGGAATTCGGACGCCGTCAACGTCATCACGAGGAAAGAGACTACGCTAACCACCAAATAGCTAATGTTAGTTCCGCACGAGAACACGTTGCTGCAAGGTGGCAACACACCCAAGACTATCGACGCGTTGAAAAAAACGTTCGAGAAAACAATCGCTGTGTAAACGAAAGCCGAAAAGTTCATGATCTCTTCAGCTCTGACGCACAATTTGAACACAGATTTGATTCTTTTACGCAAATCATGAATGTCGTTGACGTTTTTATTACCAAAACTCTCCTTCAACCCAACGAGTAATTTGATAGTTTCGTAGCAGATAGTAGAGTGAATTATCGGGAATACGGCAATAAGCGTGTGACTATGAGCCACGAGCAAAAATATAACGATCATGAACATTGTAGTTGACGAGTCGCCGTTACCTGTCAGAGTCATTCGACGGATGTTGTATGCTTCCATGGCCGTATACGTTTCATTTCTGTAGTAAACAAAACCAAGCGGTATCGTCACCGAAGCAGGAGCGGAAAAAAGTATCAGAATCAGTATGTACAGTCTCAAAGAATTCATTCCCTTTCCATTGGCGGCAGCTGGAGCTCCGCCATCGATTCGTCTTTGAGCCCGGAATAATTTTTTTACGAGGCACCTTAAAGCCGTGCCATTGCTGAAAATTCCATACCACAGAGCGCAGCAGAGCACGAACCAAGTCAAGTCCAGAATAATGAACACTATCTCGAGACGACCTAAGATCACATCAGTTACCATCTTGGTTAGCCACCATAAAGGCCACGAGTTATACGCGAAGAAACTAACGCAAAATTTAATTTTGCTGCAGACATTATTGCGCTTGCAACATGGACATCTCATATTTACTAAAGAAATAGCCAAGAGGACCAGCTTCAGAGCAGAGCTCGTATTATATTGATGCTTCCCCGAGGACTCGTTCCGTGGTGACGCATGTCTGTCTTGTTCACGGTGTGGACACATATTTGTCTGTATACAGCAGCGCAATCCGAGACGCACTCAAATGGACGCTTGCCACTGCAAAGCCAACGCATATGAGCTCTGCATAGCAACGAAATTTCAATAAAACACTTTCTATAAGACGTTATTGAGTCTGTACGTAGAGAGCAAAATGCAACTTTTGAAGTGAAAATAAAACGCTATTTGCTATCAACGTCTCTCTGTTACAACTGCATTCAATATCACTTGTTATCATTTGTGAAAAGAAGTTTGTTAATTAATTCTCCTATTTCATGGCTTGTATGGATATATTTTTGCCATTATACCGATTCTTATTATGTGTTGATATTGTATCTCTCGATCCACGTTGTATGAAAATTTAATGACACAAGTCAACGAACACGTTCGTGTGAATGGATTTTCATCTATTTATAGAAACGATATCTTTTATTCATTGAAGTTATTTATTTGTAAAAGAAGATTCAAATTTTGTTGCTTAATATTTCTGGTGGTGCGATAAATTTTCTATCTAGTATAAAAGAAATGCCATTTTTTTATCACTTCGGTTAGGGCGTATATGTTCTTAGAATAGTGTATTTTTTCTCTGTTCTGAGGACAACACATTCTCAGTCGGATGGGCTGCAGTCTGCTCGGCTACTACTACTAAACCCAGGAACGTCATTTCAACTTTTTCCGGGGGGGGGGGGGGCAAAGAACACGTACTGAATATATATATATTTATTTATTTATTTATGTGTATATATATATATATATACCATTTTAGTGTATTTTCAAAAGCGGGGGCGGGGGGCGTAAAGACGGGCCTGACTAAACCCCGCATGCATATCATAAACATTCCTTTTTTGATTACAGCATGTAAACGATACATTGAGCCAATTAATACCTTTGACCTTTGAAGACCGGACACACCCCGCTTCCCAACTCAGAGATATCGAAGCGTTCCCGGAGGATGGGTGTATCCGGACATTAATACCATAAACACACAATGTTGCGGCGCAAGGTGTTTCGTGAGTAATTTTCAAACGTTTGGGTAGACATTATGGAGCAATTAATTGCGACACAAGGTTTTTCGCTAGTCATTTTCAAACACTTGCGTAGACATTCCGTGAACCAGTTTATTGCGACGCAAGGTGTTTCGAGAGTGATTTCACCGCACCTAAATCGTGCGAAATAAGCTGCCACATGAAAAGTACCTCGGGTAACCAAAAACTTGTTTAATCGGGGTTCTATCAAATTAAGTATCTTGGTAACGCATTCACTTTACATACACTTGGAAACTTACCATTAGCATATTTTCTTCGATAATCGATCAGCTAATATGGTATAAATTTTAATTTCGACCTTTTTCATCATGTTTTTTTAAATAACGTTATATCCTAAACTGCCGTCGGAAATGATTCATTATCACGCAGAATGTAATTAAATTCTCCGGTATAATGTTCAAAAGCTGACAAAAAGTCTTCATATCCGTGCGCAATATTTCAAATTTTATTATTTTTTCTTTTGGAACACGATCCACAGAATCAGAGCGTTTCTTCTTCTTTCTTACGTCCGTTTTATAAGTGCCAAAGATTTTTTATTTTTATTTTATATTAGACTTCATTACCTTAATTACTTCATTTTACCACCATCATCATCATCATGGAAGTGAAATGATATTAAAACTGTGTGAGATACCCTTGAGTTTATAATTCTAAGCAGTATGTAAAGAGAACTTTACACTATTTTGTTTTTTGTTAGCCTTAATTAAAGCCCTCACAAAATTTTCTTATGATGAATTTCTAATTTTTATTAAAATTGGAGGAAATTATGCCGTGATAATAATGGCTCGGTGAAATCTTTTGTACTGTTTTTACAACTGAAATCGTCTTTTTTTTTAAATTTTAGTTTTATTCTTGACTATTATGCATGTTTCTTATTTTCTATTATTGCATTAATGTACTCTCGTGTCCAAAAGTTGAGAATAATGTATGGAATGCTTTGAATTAGCGGTTCTCAATTCGGGTGTCTGGACCTCCCAGGGGTCCGCGGATAAATTGTGGAATTATAGAAAAAAATTCTAATTTGGAAATATATATATAAATCCCTTTATAAAAGAAAAGTTTTAATTAAATTAAGGAGCAGAAGCACCGCGGTATCGTTGGTAGACTGCAGTAGTGATACTGTTATGTTTGGGAAATAATTGTTCTTGTGGTGACATCTCTCGACAGGAGTATGAAACGTTGTTTCAGTGAAATTAGATGGCATTGCTATTATCGCATCGCATTTACTAGGTAGCATATGCTCTCCATTATTCGAGAATATTATCGCTGTTAGATGGTGCCGCTGTGGTGGTCGAGTGGTTATAGTGACGGACTCGCGATGCGAGGATCCGGGTTCGAACCCCACAGTGGTGGTCAGCTGAAGTTGGTTTTCTGTGGTTCCCAACTTCAAGGTGCGAATGCGAGCCGTTCTCCCCGTTAAAAAGTCTCGCCACAGAGAGCAACAGGCCTACAACGTTACAAATATTCAATCATTTCACTTCACTCACAATTTGAAGTATAGATGGCAGCACTGAAATATCATACACAACACTAGCTACACACTCAGACTGTTAGGTGCACTCACTTTGTTCCCGACTTTGCCACGAAGCTGGGCTGGAAGTGATCTCGGTAACGGGATAAGTCCGGTGGCAGAGACCCTGACGTTCATCCATTCGCTGTTAGATGGCTGTAATTTCTGCTGTTATAAATGTGGGTCCATGGCAGATACCAAAATTTCTGGGGGTCCATGACTAAAAGTACTAAGAAATCGTTGTTCTACATCAAACGCGAAAGACGATAGATTAGACTAAAGAGTTATCCGAAAACTCTAAGACGTGAGAATATGATTGTGCAAATGATATAGGGTAGGGGGTGCAAATATCGCCCACTTAAGCCATTATTTTAATCAGAAGACTAATCCATGTGCAGTTTGTCTAATAAAAAATGAAAATAAAGTAGTTATAATCTATTATCTAGGCTATTGGTGCGCAAACCATGGGTGGCGAGCCCCTGGGAGGTCACGTCAATGAACTAGGGGGTCACGAGAGACTCTCCAAAATAAAAACTTCCAAATAAGAAATTAATTATCATTTATAAATGTATCTAAACTAAAGAATGTCTCTAGTTTCGGTAGTGGCCACCAGCTACTAGCATTAATCAAGAAGCACATCCGTGGTAGGCGATATTTGGGCCTCCTACCGTTAAGTATTTCGCAAACGATGCTGCAAAATTAGCAGAACGAATAAACCCAGTTTTATGAAGTTTTCGTAGTTGTTCATGAATTTCGAAAACGCAAATTAAATTCAAAGTGAAAAAAAAAATTATTGTCATCTTACTGAGAAAAAACAGCTATTTCGTAAAAATTTTTTTTTTCATAATGTAATCTTATCCTCGAAGTGATAAGTACAAATACATCGAAGGACGAAACTCAAATAACAGTATTTCTTTTCGTTACTTTTTTTATTTGCATTCAAGCCTCAAATGTATTTACTGAGTTCTAAAGTTTGAAAAAAAAAATAAAAAATAAACTGAAGAAATAAAAATTATTGAAGTACGATAAATAGAAAATAAATACACAGGAAATAAAGTGAGAAAAAGTGATAGAAAATAAATAGTGATAAAAAACATACAGTAATTATAAATAAATAGAAAATAAACAAATAGGAAAAAGAGTGAAAAATGATAGAAAAATAAACAAAATAATATTAAGAAATGACAGAAAATAAAACCAGCGAATGATTCGATAAATGATTAACATTAAAAAGATCACTAATATTACCTAATATTGTTACATAAATCATAAAACTATTAAATAAAAAGTACCAAGTAGATTGCGTTTCACCTCTAAGCATGAAGATTTTTAAGACAATACGAATTTTTCAACAGAAGAATTTTCCACAAGAACCAAAAATATTAAAATTTTACATATTTTAACATCTTTAATGTCTTAGCAAATAAGAGATTCGAAAGTAACTTTTTTTATTTTTTTACAATTGGCTCCTATGAGGAGGATTTGCGTTTCACTTGTTGGAAATTTCAGCAAACAGAATTTTCATGTAAGTTAAGTTTATTTATTTATTTTTTGTGTATACAACCAGCACCTCCTAGAGATGGAAGGCCTCCGCACGAGTTGCCAAGCTCATTTGTAACGGCATTAGGACAACCTAGCAAGCTTGCCACATTTTGATCAGCAGCATCCTATTCCGTTTCTTCTTATTCTGGCGTAGAATCTTCCTGGTTGGCTCACAAATGCCGCATGGTGATTGAATGAGGACCATACTTCCGTGCCCGGTCGTTTCTTTTCCGCACAACGATGATACTGGTACGTGCAGCGGAATTGTTTTTTTTTTTTAATATTCTGAGGAAATCACTTGGAAACGGAGAATTTTCTTTTGTTGGCTTCAGAAGAGACAGGGCAACAACTTTCTAATTGAGTTTTCGTGCACACGGGGACTGCATAAAAAGTTAATTTCTTTGTTTTGATTTATACAATACCTCAAACAAATTTTTAAATTTTCTTACAAGATTTTAAGTAACTGCTTGTCATTTGAAAAAGTTTTGTTGTAACTGAAAGCATGTTTCTAAAATCAATGATTACCGAGATATCCACCGTGAAAACAGTTTGGGACAACCTATATACTAAATACATTTCTGCAAACGGGGTCTTTGGCCTCCAGCATGTCTGTGAAAAAGCTCCGTTGAACACATAAGGTCAAGAACCCCTTATATAACGTTCAAAGGGTTTTGTCACAACACTCACTTTGAAGTCGATCAGGGACCGTATTCATATCACCACCATTCAACAAAACTCCGAGCATCCAGAGACGAATTGCTATCAAACCACAGCACAGGTTACCCATTCAGGTGGAAAATTGCTTTCTACCAACAACGCTCTTTCGAAACGTCTCGTAATGGATTACATTACATATTCAAAGATTTTTCTTCCAGTTTATTACCCTCGGGATCCGAATCAAAAATGCGATAACCTCAGAAAATAGAAACCTCACATTTCTCCGAATATTAAATGCATTAAATGTTCACAAAATTATCCTCAAAACTGAAAATATACAGTACACGACGCTCAATAAGATCACATTAGGACTCGGGGCTCCTGCCAATAATAATTAAATGATAAGTATTGTCTGAGGCTTTCATGGCCGGCCTTTTATAACCCGGAAACCGTTTGCAAGTCAAATGATAAGTATTTCCAAAAAATTCCCGTTTACAAGTACGGTGACCATACATTCCGTTCGACTAACGGGATGCATGTGGTAAAACGGGACAACTGTTTTTCTTTCCACAAAATTTGTTGCAAAATGTTCACACACACACAATTATTCCATTTTTTTAAATTTTTTCTAAAACGGGACTTTTTTTGCCTTTACGCTAAAATGCTGCATTTTCTTTTTTATTCAGCCACCGTGAGGCGTTAGAATGAAACTGCCTAATATATATAACGAATCACGATAATTTCTTCGATGTTTCTCAACCTATGGTCCGCAACGATGGCGTAGGTGCTCCGCAGGCAGACTTGATAATTTAATTCTAACTGAATGAAAAAGTTATTAAACGGTTGTGATTGATATTAGGAATAACGGTATGGGTTCAAATAAAAATTACACTTTCGTACTTAGGTACACCATACATCATCGAGGAAAATGCAATCATAAATACGACTTATTATATTTTGCCAAAAAATGCAAACTATTGCTTTAAATGCAATTCGGTAATTACTATTGGAAAAATTGCTGAAGGGTGGGAAAATAAAGAACTGCTGCAGATCGCAACTAAAAAAATGTATTTCACGAAAAATGTATTCAAATGATCAGATGACAATATTTCTTTCAGAAAAATGTGGTAAACTGGAATCATAAACAAAATAAAATACTGGGCATCACCAATTGTGATCAAACACGTTGCCAGGAGTAGGAACAATCACAAATTACTGAAAAATTGCGAAATAGAAAACGTTCAACCTGAAAAATATGCGAGATGAATATATTTATTGCCATAATTATTATAATATAATCTTATATGTAAAAGTGAAAGTATGTCTGACTGTTCTTTATACACATCTACAGTTTTAGACCTATCGTCACCAAATTTTGCATATATACCAAATAGGACCGGGATCGAACCGTAGGCTACTTTAAAAGTTCGTAAGAGATGGGCAAATGCCCGAAATGGGCGGAAAAATTGTCGGGCAACAATGGTTCCTGGGCCTCAACAATCACTTTCGAAATGTTGGCTTTGGTTACCGTGGTTCCCTAGCAATTCGTTTCAGACATGCACATGCCTTCACAATAGTTTGGGGCCGTTCAAGTATTACGTCATCATCAATGGGGGGGGGAAGAGGGGGTTTCCGATTTACTTTTGATGACAGGGGGAACGGGGAGTTTGGATAATGCTTACGTCATCACCCTTTAAAAAAATATGTGGATAATATTAGGATTCAGAGGGGCAGAGCTGATGACGAAATTTTGCTGACAAGGGCGGGAGGGGGTCAGCATTTTGCTGAATTTTGCTGACAGGGGGGGGGGTCAAAAATGTCTAAAAATTTGCTTACGTAATACTTGAACGGCCCCTTTGTCACTTCTCTAATGCTGCCATTATAACAGTTTATTCACTTATAATGGTTTGTCACTTTTTCAATCCTCCCGGTAATTCAAGAAACCCGGGAACCACCGGGTATTTTTGCTTGTTTATCTATGTATATATATGAGCAACCGTCTTTGCAGCTGCGTAGCATTCTCTGTTCTGTTTCGACTGGCTGTTAACCGTATATACCGGTCATCAGTTGCTGTAGTGGCGCATGGCCGACCTTGCCCTGGTCGACGTCTAACATTTCCTGTTTCTTGGAATCGATTCCACAGCCTTGCAACAACACTTCTGGCGACTCCAACAGCGTCCGCGACACTACGTTTTGTTTGCACGGATTCCAGTCCGCCTATAACACGCCATGCCATGGATTCCGGTAAATCACGTTGTTGAGACATCCTCAAGTCACCTTGTCTCAAAAAACAATACTGCGCAATCGAATTTCACAGTTACGGCAGTAAAACTGACGTTTCTGCAACATCCTGTTTCTTTAGCATCGCTTTGAGGGTTAGGAAAAGGGTGATCCCTCTAGAAATCAGTGTTAAAATTGTCGATTTTACTGTAGAAATGCGGAAATTTGGTAGGTTTTCTGTCAAATCAATAATTTAAAAAAATGTATTGAATTCTCGATTTTTGAAATATTGAGTTTGCTGAGAGATATACGAAGCCCAGGATATATTAAATATCAAGTAATTAACCGGACCTACTTTTGAATTGGATATCCATGCAATAACATTGATTTCAACTTTTTATATTCATATCTTCTCAAACATGAAAATTAATGTCCCCGTATTGTCTTTTGATATTCAACTGCATAAATTCATGTAATTTAGGATGTTTTAAAATTAATTAAGGGCCGGTAAAGTACATCGAAGAAATTCCACAAATTCGGGGGGGGGGGAGGGAATCGAAATACCTAGCACCCCTTTAAAAAAGGGGAAAAAATCGTTTCTTTAAATCTAGATTTGTTTCTTTCATGAGTCGCGCAGGAATTCGCCATACTAGTTAACTTGAACACGGTTTGCATGTCCCTCAAAGAAAGAGGGAGATATCACGTGTTCCAAAAAACGCCTCATTGAAGAAAACCCGGACAGCGCCGAGTATTATAGCTAGTATTCTATAAAATGTTACGGAGTTGACATTTTTCAATCAGAAACATCCAGAGATAAGTAAATAAATTGGTGTTGCCATCCTCTCGCACACGACTCGGAAGATAAAAAAACGGTTCTATTTTATGCATGGAAGAATATGAACACATGTTACACAGATGGTTTTGTGTGTGTGCATAAAGAGATCTATCTGATGAAACCCGAATGTTTTACGTCAGTGATGCGATTATTCTCGAAGCAGAGAAAAGTATTTAAAAAATAAAAAAAGCATGGCTGTTCACAACATCGTTATTTGTTCTTGTTGGAGTCGAGTAAAAATAGAAATTTTGAAGTCGGTTCCGGAGATTCCCGTAATCACTTACGCATTTTATCTTCCCAGATGAATATACACTGCTTTTTCTTTCTACGAAGTACTCTTTCACCCGGATCTAATTTGGAGTTAAAAATCTGGAAAATAAAGTAAAAGGATATTTTATACTCCGCTTTTTTTTTTTTTTTTGCATACGTTAGTTACATACGCTGCACATATATTCAAATTCCTCCGAACAAGAGCCTTTTCATAATACGTAACTCTTATGTAATATTTTGTAACATCTAAGATTTATGGAGTTTGAACAAAAAAAATTAAATACGGGAAATATATTTCTTGAAAGTTATCAAAATAAAATGCAGATGTCAGTGCCATTCGACGTGCATTATTCTGTTCACTGGTCGAGTAATTCGGTGAAACCCTCTTTCCTCTGTCCGCAACTGATGACACTATAATTACTAGTGATTTACCATTGGGCAATCATACTTCGAAACATAGAAATGACGACGGCTGTGCGTACTCCGCTGGTAATGTCACTTAACATGTTTACAACTGATGGGGAAGAGGAACTATCCGAGGATATGACATCACTCTCCGCTATCCATAAAGTACCAAAGGATGTTTAGAAGTGTCGCAAGTTCGATACCTGGTTCGTCCTCGGCAGAAAACTTTCCTGACAGGGGTACAAAAAAAAAACAAAAAAACGGTAACTTGACCGCAGCCAAAAATTGCTACCGAAGGGAGTCCCCCATCGAGGGGTTAGCGTACCAACCTCTCGATGATATAAAAACAAGCCTGCCGTTCAGAATCTGCAATAAATTGTAGGTCTAATTAACCCTCGTGTGCAGAAAATCGCCGTGGTGCGACAAAAATTACCAATGACCATACGAAGTTTTTTAACAGCTGGCTGATGCGAAGATATATTTTTAGAAATGTACGGTGTCCCGTTCAGTGCATACGAGCTCCAAGGCAAGATTGATATTCATTGCCTCTGTAGTCTAGTGGTCTAGGGCATTCACCCGGAAAGTGAAAGGACGTGGGCTCGATTCTCCCCGCAGGGGCAGTTGAATTTTCTATCTTTCCAAAAACATATCTTCGCATCAGCCAGCTGTTAAAAACCTTTGAATGAAGAGGAACAATTATTTTCTAACCACTATCCAATTTCAATGCACAGTCAAATCACGTTATAACGAACTCCAAGGAACTGAATGAATCATGTATATGCCGTTTTCCAACTTCAGCGCGAACGCCAGCAAGTCTCTCATTTGGAAAAGCCGCACCGCAGAGAGCAGGCAGACCTTCAACGCGACACTTGCATCACCTGAACATTCAGGCATTTACCATTTTCATTTCAAACTATAGGAGATAGATTTCAACACGAAAAAAACATTACTCTAACAACATAAATATGTTAGGGTCACGCATATATACACACACGCTCGCATAACACGTTTTCCTGCAAGTACCAATTCGTTAGAAATTCCCCAGAGGAATGTATACGAGGTGCATGTCAGTTAAGTAGTTGTGGAAAATTAAAGCAATATGTCCGTATCTATTCATGGTTTATTCTTTAATTCATCACTTGGGTATGGGACAAACGAGTGATCTAAAAATGTATTTTTTGCGGATACTGACCCATTTTCTGGAACTACGGGACGGCAAGCTAACCTAAGAAAGTATGTATATTCGAGAAAATGGTTCTAAAATTCTGTGCCATGATAACGATGTATGTGACTATGATCAGGATATATCTGTATAATCTTACCTACCTCAGATCTCCTAAGATCACGAGATAAGCAATTACCTACCTGTCAGCGGAGAATTCAACGATAAAACCTATTTGTCTCAAAATGCCTTTCAAGGGAAACTCGATGAGATCGTCGGAAAGCAATTGCCGATCACACCAAGTGATCAATCTTTTACACGTGTCATCATTGCTTGAGTTTGTTCCAACGTTATAAGAAGATGATATTCATATGAAAGAGCTACATCACAATTGCTGCGAGGCTTGGTAATTTACAATAAGTTCATCTTATTTTACGTAAATAACTTGAGAGTTTTGGAATCTCTGTACATTTTGGTTCTGGAAATTGTAGAAATCGGTTTAAGAGTATATTCGGTATATATTATAAGTGGCTGGATGGTGTTTTTTGTTGATACCATGTGGTTTCCACAACGAAGAATGGTGGGACCCGAAGATTGGCATTATTTAAATATCAACTTTTCCCACAATTGATTTGCGAGGCAAATAATGTAAGTGGGCCACTAAAAAGTGTTTCCCCGAGAACCTTAACACGAAAAAAAAGCGTTACTGTAAAAATACTACATTACTACTGCTACTTATAGATCCAGAACGAGACGGTCCACTTCTGGATATAATGCCCTGCTGAGTATGATCATCTCAAACATCGTAGTCCCAAATACGATGGTTGCTTTTTCTCGCTGTAGAATCTTTTTCCCCTTGACCTCAGAGTTAAGCCTTGACTTAAAGGATAGTGGAAGTTTTGAGTTAGAATTATGGTGAATATGAATTTGAGGGTTTCCATCAGAGGGCAACACTTTTAAGTTGGACTTCCAGGGGGAGTTCGTGATGGCTTCTGAAAGAAAGTACCACCAGGAAAAGAGTGATTCATTACACAAAATATAGCAATGGCATTCTGGGAAAATTGTATGTGAAGATGAATATACCCTGCATCATCTTGGGTGTAAAAAACTGAACGAAGTGAATCATTTCTTCACAAAAAAATATTTAAATTCGAGGGGGTGGAAAAGAATTTAAAAACCATTACGCATATATCATAATCTGTGATACATAAAAAAAAATTGAAAGTTTTTTAACATCGTTCAATAGATGGCAGCACTTCCGTAGAATGCAGTGTCTTAACCCTTTATATCATATCATAGTTTCCCAACCTTTTTTGTCCCATCTCCCCCTTCTTCAGAAATTTTTTTTCTCCCATCACCCCCCAACGCAGTCTCACCCATAGGATTCCATGTTATACCCGTAGCTTCTACTGTCCCCCTGGAACATTCTATCTCTCTCTCTGGGGAAGATAATTTTTGTCGTTACGTTAATTTTTGTCGCAAAAAACATAATCTTCAAGAAATTTACTATAAAAATTAGAGTACAACATTCATTCGAATGTAAACAAAAAAAAATTAACTCTTTACATACTAACCATAGAGTAATAATAGTATGTATCTTTAGTCTTAGATACTAATACTGCTTTAAAGTACGAGGTTAAATTATTTGTTGTGAACTAAAACTAAATGTGTAAGAAATAATATTTGTTTTAATTTTTTTTAATCTTTAATTGGAACTAAAATGACGTGCCAAGTCATTTGCATGATAATTATTTATTATTATCATTATTTTTATATTTATTTATTATATACTATATTCTTATTTTAAGCATAAAATAGGGTTAATGTATATGTTACAAGTTATATATATCTTACATTATCGGTAGATAAATGGTTAAGGGGCCGTTCAAGTATTACGTAAGCAAATGTTTAGCCATTTTTGACCCCCCCCCCCCCCAACCATCAGCAAAATTTCGTCATCAGCTCTGCCCCTCTGCATCCTAACTCATATGTTCATAAAGATTGGTTGATGACGTAAGCATTATACAAATCCCCCCTCTCCCCTTGTCATCAAAAGTCAGCAGATCGGCAACACCCTCTCCCCCCCCCCCATCGATTATGACGTAATACTTCAATGGCCCCTAAATAGCATTTCGAATTTTCCGAATAAGTTTCGAACTAACCTTTCCTACCCATTACTTGCCATTATGCCTGAAAAGAAAGTGTTCAACTAGTGTTTAACCAGTGTGTGCTACCAGCACTGACTTATGGAACTGAAGCATGGATACTCACAAGCAAGACGATATAAAGACTGCAGACAACACGAAGGAGCATGGAAAGATGTATGTTAGGCATCACAAGAAGAAACAGAAAACGAATCACTTGGATAAGAAACCGCAGAAAGGCAGAAAGGTAAATGATATCATGGAAAGAATTAAACGTTTAAAATGGAAATGGGCTTTACATATATTCCAAGAAGACAGGACAACAGATAGACCGCAAGTATTCTGTATTGGTACCCTGTGGTGTTAAACGTCCGGGAAGACGTCCACACGAAATATGAATCGACGCGATCCGGAAAGTGGTTGGATTCAACTGGATGGCTAAAGAATCAGACAGAGTAAAATGGAAAAATTTAGATCTTTCTCCAGCAGTGGATTGAAAATGGCTGCTGATGATACTTGCCCGTGGAAAAGAAGAAACAGTGATTACATAAAAGTTAAATTCCAACTTCGAAAATTACGTTCAAAACTTTTGTCCCCTCAATGTTTTACTCCCGACTGCGGAGCATACGACCATGTTACAGACAAATCAAGAAGAACAGTAATTATTATTTCACCAGGGAAAAATACACATTTATCTTCATTTGAGGGAAAATTCTGAATAAAGAAACGTCAAATAGTTGGAATGTCATTCAGGATTCCAATATAAATTAAACACGTAAGAATTTCGTTTCAATATCAGCGCCATATGCCGAAAATTCGAATCGCCCCGTTGTTTAAAAAAACGCTGAACGAAGCACACAACGAAAAGACGATTGGAATTGTCTCCTCTTTCATAAAAGATGAAATTCTTTTCTCTGTTACTCTCGTTTTCCCATAAAAATCTCCATAACCCCGTATTCCACGCTCGGTTCTACAATGAAAGAAATGAAGAAAATGCCTTCACATCACAGTCTGAAGATCATTTCTTAGAGAAGTTAAGATGATAGGAATTCGGTAAGATATGTTGCCAGGTAACGGCACGGAATCACCTCTTACCCTGTGTACTATACGTTCCTTCGGGAAAAATATCATACATGCAATTGATAACAGCAATAATGTAAAGAACGAAGTCATACGTTTGATAATATAATACAACTGCGTGTCATCTCTTTTTTTCCCCATAACATGGTGAATGAAACTATATGGAAATAACGAGGAGTAATGTTTCATGCAAGAATCTGTAACTTGACAGCTATTTTATTCCACTGGATTTGATACATACGTGAAGACTGTATTTTGTGCTTCGATTTCTGTGGTACGGTCATGTTTATCGTGTATTGCGTTGTGTGACCTAGTTGACTGTTTCGAAACAGGTATGGATTCGGAATTCCTACGAGTGTTTGAAAAAATGTTAGAAGGTTTTCGATACGGTAGGAACTGAATTTATATTTGAAGAAACCTTATTGAAAAACTTTAAGGTCTTCAAAATGGAGATATTGAATATATATTGTGGGAATTTCTGTATTTTTCGTCTATATAGACAAGTTGATTTATACAAATACAAATACGACGCCACAACAGGCAAAATGTACAACGAGGTGGATGGCTGAGAAAACGATGCCCATAACAAATATGGATGTCATATATTTCAAAAATACAGCAACCCAATTAAAAATGTAATTACAAACATTATATATACATGATGAAATGTATATACTTTGATCAAGATCAGATTTATTACGCTCATCAGCACTCATGGAAATTCGACTCTTTCCGCGTTATATACTAGAAATTACTTATATACTGCCATATATTTTTCAATGAAGTCGTCTCACTTCTAATTTTAAGCAGGTGCAAAGTGGGTGGGGGGGGGGGGGTATAAAGAAAAGTTTCCCCCATAGAATAAGAATAATACGTGATCCTCACGTATTCTCAAGGGATTACTATGAACCGTCCAGGGAATTTGTTAGTGTCAGTAGACATCTATGCCTGAACTCGGATTCGAACCCAGACCTGCGCAGTCAGAAGTTAGCTCCCTAACTACTCGACTGCCAGGCGGCAAACAATTGAGTAATTCGCATCACAAAATGCCTATGCTTTCCATTATTGAAATTAGAGGCTTTCGAGGAGACGTCAATACCACTGAGAAGGTTAAAATATCTCATGATACTTTTACACCAAACTAAATTGCTGCTGAGTAATTTGGTTTGTGTCCGTTTATTGGAGCCAATATACACGAATACTGTTATAACGTTATAGCGAAATTCTTGTTTTAACGAACACTTTTATAATCCTCCAGGTAAGTTTACATAAGAACAATGCAAAAACCTTGGAATTCCTTTATAACGAAATCTCATTTTAACGAAGTGATTTCTCCGGTCTCTTGCAGTTCGTTATAACGGGATTCGACTGTAATTTTATCACCAAAAAAAAAAAAAGAAATCGCAGTACCCTTGGTTGACGTAATGTTACCCAGAAGTTAAATCTTTTTTGTAACAGTGTGGTTAGGTATTCTACCACTGATTAGCACTTTTAATTCAAAATATATAATGTATTTTATTTCTGCCTGAGACCGAAGCCCGTGAGCAAACAAACACAAAATTACATTAAACAACAGAAAAGGTGGGGAGGGAATGGGTTGAGGTACATACACGTTAAAGACATTGGTGAGAAGAACATTTAATTATCAAATATATACAATTCTAAGAGAATATATATATAAAACAAACATAACTTACATGTGAGTGTTACTGATGCTTGTTTTTACACAATTTATAAAATCGTAAACTCTACCTGCTTTACCAAACACCAACTCTGGCCATATCGCTATATTGCTATTTACTGCCATTAGTGAGATGGATTGGAAGTGAAGGCGCTGTCTACCGGTGGTCGCCTCGAGTTTAATAGCGAAAACACCTTATATATATCCTCCCTTGGGTTTAGGTGACGGGACCCTGACAACGACCTTCACAATGGTAGACGAGCATCTTACCACCGTGCCACTCGGGCACTCGTAAACCCCACCTGGCTGGGTATTCAAAAAAACTGATTAAATCGGGAAGGAAGGGGTAAGAATTATAGGGAAAAAAAAGGTCATTGCATAGGGAGATTAGCATAGCACGGGTGCAAAAGAAATGTAAAAAAAAAAATTTGTGGGACATCGCCTGTCACAAAGAGGGCAGTAGTGGTTGAAATGACTGCAACGCAGTAAAAAAATACAGCTCGCCTGCAAAAGAGCTGATGGTCTTATTAGAATTGTTAAGATACGACCAACACCATCTATAGCAGAAAGACTACGCTCGAAGCTCGTGACGTCACTAAAGAAGTCCATTTCACCTGTTGTCGTTGGATATACTGCAAAAAACAGTTAAAGATTTCGCATACATAGGACTGCTATATCCAATGCCTACAGGTGAAATGGACTTCTTCAGTGACGTCAAAGCTTCGCGTGGAGGCCTTCTACTACAGATGGTGTTGGTACGGCTCTTGGCAGAAGAAGGAACCGAAATATCTGTAGAAAGGATTGGAGTTGCTAAGGACATTTTTGTGGGTAAACTTTTTCACATAAATATCAGTTAGGGAGTTTCAAAAGCAATCTATATAGAAGAAGAAAGTGTACCAATCAGTTCCATGTTACGCAATTCACTTGGAAATAATTCTGACAAAAAGTCTCACAAAGCTGGTTGCCTCAGCCCTGTTTAGTATGGAGACTCCAATTTATACAAATTTTAAGTATGTGATTGCGCGAATGTTTTTGTTTTCTCCAACCTCTTGAGACTATGTTTAAATTTATGCAAAATAAAGTATCCATTTATACAATTTTTTTAGACTCTAAAATGATAAGCCAATCAGAAAAATAATAATATCGAATCGCACATGAAACAACATAATTATAAATACATTCAACGAAAATAATTGGATACCTTTGAAAAAAGTTATTTAAAAATTTTTATTATTTTCATTTTTTTCAAAATTCAAATAAATGTCATCATATATTTCCTGATATTTCTTTCGTTAATGTTCAGTTTTGCATGAAAATTGAAAATGGTTTTTTCTCTGGAATAAAATAAAGGATCATGTTTCCACATTTTTTTTCATCTTATTCCGAAATCACTTATAATGATGAATGTAACGAGAACTCTCACGATATCTCAATATTTCATGAAATTCAACTGCGTCATACATCAATTGAATAGGAGTTTTGTGAATTAAAATAATTAATTAATCCTTTTTTCTATATTTTCATACTTGTGTATGGTATATGAGTGGTAGCAGTATTTAATAATATAAATTGCTATTTTTTTTCAATGTCTCACAAATAAAAATAAACGGGTCATTTTTTGCACGTAAATAGCTTTTTTTTGTGCTCTCATGTCTTCACATTCTACCATTACATTTGTCTTATACATGAGTACAAAATTAAAAATATCAATTAGGCAAGAAAAATAACGGAACCTCATTCATCATGCAATCAAGAAGTTGCGCGAAATTTTTCTTAAAACCACTCACCATGTGAGAAAGGAAACCGGGGAAAATTTAAAAATTTAATTAATGGAGTTTTCATTGAAATGATGTGGCATCGCAACAAATACCTAAACCAGGTATCATTTTTCCCTCTTGTATCAATGTCTTAAAGAATATGAGATTGTATTCAAATGGCATGTCAAATTGACGTGAGTGCTTATGACTTTTTATAATGCATGTCTGCATCAGAAGTCTAAGCTTTATGCCTTATAGTCACTTGACGTGTTTGTTCTCAAGCCGTAT